>NC_045771.1:62887023-63190053 GCF_008692025.1 Phocoena sinus | reverse complement strand
TTTAAAAAAATCAGAACCTAATATCACCCCCAAAACTCTGATGTAATAGATACGAAATGGCACCCAAGCATGTCTATTTTTAAAGTTTCCTCCTAAATGTCAACTGACAGATGAATGGATTAAGAAAATAATGAAATATTATTTAGCCTTAAAAAAGAAGAAAATCTTGCCAGTTGTGACAACATGGATGAACCCGGAGGACATTATGTTAAGTGAAATAAGCTATACACAGAAAGACAAATACTGCCTGATTTCACTTATATGAGGTATATAAATTAGTCAGAGAAGCAGAGATTAGAATGGTGGTAGCCAGGTGCTAGGGGTGGGGGAAGTGGGAAGATGCTGGTTAATGGGAAGAAAGTTTAAGTTACGTAAGATGAATAAGTTCTGGAGATCTAATGTAATGTGACTATAGTTAAAAATACTGTATTTTATACTTGAAGTTTGCTAAGAGGGTAGATCTTAAATATTCTCACCACACAAACAAAAAAAGAAAGAAAGAAAATGCTAACTACGTAAGGTGATGGATATGTTCATTTACTTGATTGTTCACTATGTATTATAGAATACATACCGCCATTTAATCACCATATCTGGTTTCCTAGATGAATCAGGATATAGTCAGCTTTGCTAAGCAGTGGAATATAACAGTAGATGCTCAAAAACATTTGTTCAATAAACCAACCAATATATCTCAGTAGTCACAGTAAAAAAAAATTAATCACATTATTATTATTTAAAGAGTTTCCTTTCTTCTACAGTACAAAATAAACAGCTATTGATGGACTTGGCAAGAGATCAGAGACCTCAGTTTTATTTTGAAAAAAATCTAGAAAAGCCTTTGTGGATTTCTTTCCAACAAATCTAAACAGGCAGTGATTGCAGTATCCACAATTAATAGCAGGTACACGACCATTTAATAAGACAGCAATTGATTTGGGGTCCTTTTCATTTAGAAGCAGACATAAATTAGCTTACATAATGTTGTACCAGCAAATAAGGTTGTTATTTTGATCCAAAAGGTGATTACTTTACCCTAGGGAAGTCTACCCTTAAAAAGGAGATCAAGAGGGTTTGGATGGAAGAAAGGATAAATTTTAATTCATTTACTTCATGTATTCATTCTTCTAAAATATTTAACATGAATTTTGTAAACTTTTTAATCAGGTAGAGAAAATTTCAGAAGACATGGGAATAATTTGATGGAAAAAAATTGATTTTACTCAGCTACCTATGAACTCTGTCATTGCTAACTCTGTTGCTTTCAATTCTAATTGAAGAGATCTATGTAAATTGCCTGTATGAAGTGATTTTTTTCATTCAATACTGACATACATCACCTATCTTGAAGAATTAACCCCAAAAGGTACAGATGGAAAAGAACCCACCATAATTTACATATGTAATGTAATTCCCTAGGATGTAATTTTGTACCAGAAAATAGGTAATTTCTCTATTATTGTGAGAATTTTAATAGCTAAAAAGAAATAATGGTTTGTTTTGAATCTTATTTGGAAGACAGTTCCCTAGGACTAACTAAAACTCTGCCATATGCCAAATATCACCCCATTTCCCTATGTATACAATGAATGCTTTACTATTGTTAACAGTGTTGTTCTTAATAGTTCAAAATGATCCTAATATGTCAAAAAGGATACAGAGACAAGAACTTCTGAGCATTCCTTGATGAATGCTGCAGCCAGAGTGTGAGGATATGAGTGCCCATTGCTCCCTGCATCCACCTTGTAGATTTCCCCTCTAAACTACCCAGAACTCTGGTGCTACCAAAACAAGAACATCTACTTCAAGCAAAAAAGTATATGAAGGCCTTTTTTATTATCCTGCCCTTCAAAATGTCTGAAGTATATTCATTGTAGGAATAATAAGTCTAAATTTATTATTTTAAAAGTTTACTCCCTGGGTTTTTTTTTCTTTCTTTCTTTTTATGTCTACTGTTTGGTTATCATGATTTCTTCACCTGAAATTATACACGATTTTTTTTTAAATTTTTAATGCTTAATAGATTAAGTTGGTCAATAAAAATAGAAAAGTACCAACATATAAAAATATGCATTTTAAAATACAGGTCACGCTATCCAGTTGCATATGCATGCATGTGCATACACAGACACACACACACACACACTCATGCCCTGCAAGAGCCCCAAAATATTCAAAGTGTTTGCATTTCTCAGGACCATATTTTCCTTGATTGTGTGCTGTAACAATCTTAGTGTCAGTAATTTTAAATTCCAGTCATATATCAGATTTGTTAAAATAGCTTTTGCTTTCTAATATTTTCCTCTAAAAGAGGTTTTATTTTTAAGGTTTGGAAATAGATTCCTGTGCCCACAATGAGTATATAGGGCACACTGAAAAGCATATCTCAGTTGAAGACCCTTTGCCTGATAGGGACTGCCTAAATGTTTAAAGACATTAGCTCCCTGCAAATGACATTCATTTCCTGCGTATGCAAATTTTCTTAATGCGACACCCCCCATAACAGGTAGAATGTATAAAGTTAATGAAGCCATGTAATTACAATCACTATGGTGACTGCAATCCCCTGAGAACAATAATGTGATAATATACATCAGTTCTGAATTTCTTTGGAAACAACAGCTTATAATTTAAAAATAGATAGTAAAATATTTTCATTATCTCCCTCTTAACTCCTAAGGCAGAAGCAGGCACAAACAGATTATGCTCTTTACTAACTGAAAATAAGATAAGAGAAAGCAAAAATACAATCTTAGTAATTGTTTATTTTCAACTTTCAATGCCTTCATTTGGCCTCATTTTAAAGGCTTTTTCCCATTTAATCAGGAAAACACCAGGGTCTTTGGAGCCAGATTTTGTTTTTCTTAAATCGTGATCTTGTTAATCCCAGGGAGGCTACATAGCTAGCGTTTACTGCTGTTGTGCTAAAATGACATGACTTGTAATTGTAAACTGGGTAACAAAGTCCTCAAATATTTGTCAGTGATGTGAGAGACCAGGGAGTAGGAGTGAAAGGATGGTTCTTAGGGATCGTTGCTGTGTTGATTTTTTAAAATTATAATTATTTTGTGTTTTCTGAAAGAACAGGAAGCAAATAAATAACACAGGTGAAAGTCTATAACTTTGTAGGGTTGTCCTGACAGTTGCTAAGCCCATATTTAGCCAACGTCAAGATAAGCATAAAGTATATTTATTCCCGGAGATTTTTTGGAAGTATTAGATACACTCAGTCCTAATTCTCCCATTATTTCACATCCCTGTGCATTTATTTCCCTGAATACCAAAGAAAGTGCAACCCCTGTTCTTTTATATCACTCAGGAAAAAAGAACGTTACATTCCCCTATGAAGACAATGAATCAAACTATTTACGCCTGGAGCATCACAATGTTGATGAGTATAGCCCACAACTGAACTTCCCTTTAAACACCTACCAGTTGATTCCACTTAGTGCAACTTCCACTCACTTACTCAAAATGGAGGGCCTTTCTTAATCAAGCAGCAGGTTTTGTGTAAGAGTTGGTGGCACACAAATATACACTGAGAATTTTGTGTTCCTAAAATAGCTGAGAAATACAGTCCCCTGAAAATTGAAAACTTTTTCATTCAGCTTTATGCAATTACATGTTTTAAAAATTAACCACTTGAAACTGTTTTGAGAACACTGATTAGTTTTCTTAATCTTCCAAATGAAATTCAATACAACCCATTAGAGATGGAACTAGTCATGGTTAAGCACTGAAAATAATGTATGTATTTATTGTTGTTTTAATTTAAAAAACTAATATTTCTTAGAGCAGTTTTAGGTTCACTGCAAAATTTTAGCAGAAGTACAGAGCGCTCCCACCTACCTCCTGTCCCACACACTTACAACCTCCCAGACTATTAACATTCCACACCACAGTGGTACATTTGTTACAATCAAAGAATTTACCTTGACACATCATTATCATCCAAAGTCTGAAATTTACATTACAGTGGTACATTTCTTACAATCAAAGAATTTACCTTGACACATCATTATCATCCAAAGTCTGAAATTTATATTACAGTTGTACATTTTTGATGATGTACATTTTTTGGTTTTGACAAATGTACCACAACATTTATACACCATTGTATTATTATACAGATTAGTTTCATTGCCCCAAATATCATCTGTGCTCCACCTATTCATCCCTCCGTCCCCCTAACACCTGGTAACCCTTGGTCTTTTTGCTGTCTCCATAGTTGTGCCTTTTCTGGAACATCATATAGTTGGAATTATACAGTGTGTGGCCCTTTCACATCGGTTTCTTTCACGTAGTAATAGTAATATGCATAAGTTTCCTCCATATCTTTTGATGACTTCATTATTTTGTTTTTAAGCACTGAATAATATTCCATTGTTTGGATGTACCACAGTTTATCTATGGATTCACCTACTGAAGGGCTTTTTGATTGTTCCCAGTTTGGCGATTATGAGTAAAGCTGCTAGAAAAATCTGGGCGCAGGATTTTGTGTGGACATAATTTTTCAATTTACTTGGCTAAATACCAAGGAACAAATAACGTGTATTTTGACTTGACTAGCATATTTTTGTGATGGTAAGCTTTCATAAATTGGCCTCTGGGTCAGAACAATAAACAGAGTTGGGTGATGAAATGTGTGGATTTAGGCCAATGTTTAAAAACTAAAACTAAAAACCTTAAAACTTCCTTTTTGTCTGATCCACTAATTATTCAAAGAAAACACATGGAAAATATAAGAAAACAAAGTAGCTACAGAGATGGTATTTGGACATACAATTAGTGCATTTATTTGAAGAGTCTGTACCATATTCCCATGGAAAGTAAATACAAAGCCCCTTTGAATTTTCATGAAATCTGCCCTTAAGGTTAAAAATGAAATAACTAAAGAATACAAGATGTTTTATATTAAGCCAGTCAATTCAATACGAGATCCTTTCTGAACAGTCATGCTAAAGGAAGTGTGTGTGTGTGTGTATATCTATCTATATCTCATGGTGTTTATTTATCATTTGAATTTTGAAAATTAGACAAATTCCTTGGGTAGTCTTGGCTTGACCCTAACACTAGATGGCTGCTGTGTTTATACAGATGGCAAAAAGCAATGAAAGGGCGTTCAACATCATCAGGCATGTATTTGGTCTTTATACCACCTCTCCATCTCCTTTGTTTAAAACCTACTCTAATCAGTTTTTGCCTCCAAAATTCCATCAGATTTGTTCTTGGAAATGTCACCAGTCACCTCCACATTACTAAATCTAATGTTGATTTCTCAGTTTTCATTCTATTTCATCTATTGCTGCATGTGAAGCAGTTATTCACGTGTCATCATGTTTACTTTCTTTTAGGACAGCATACTTTCTTAGCTTTCCTTCTATTTCACATTCCTCCTTCTCAGGATTCTTGGCAGGATCCTCCTCATCTACCTCATATTTTTGTGATGGTGTAGCACAGGAGATGTCTTTGGTCATCTTTTTTATTTGCACTCACTTTCCTGGTGATGTCATCCTGTCTCAAGCTTTCACTTATCACATACATGCTACTCACTCCCAGTTTTATATCTCCAGCCCAGACCTCTCTCCTGAACTTTATAACTATTTATTGAATTAATAGGAGTATATTCTTAAAGCAATGGCTATTTTCAGAATAGTCATGCAAAGCTTTAAAGAGAAGATAACGCTTATCTCCTTACACCAATTCAAATTCTTTGGTTGCATGTAACCAAAAAACAGCCCTAAACTGACTTTAGAAATGTCTTCAGCACCACAGATGAGCTATCTGCAATAACCTAAGCTTATTATTCCTTACTAACATCCAACACTGGGAAAAGCTTATCTTTCCTCAACTTTCTGACCGAAAGAACCAGACACCTTTCTGAGTAGGTCATCTTAAATCATGTGCTTATGTCTGAACCAATTGCTAGGGCAACTGTGACATAATTAATAGTGTTCCAATTAGAGTCCACACCTAGCACCAAGGTTGAGAGTTTCATAAACAGAGGAGCATGCAAAAAGTAAAGGAATAGCATGAAGCTTGAAAGTGTTTATGTTTTGAGGGAATGGTAATGATCAGTGTAGTTGGATCATTAAATTGCAAGGAAGTTTCTGGTAGGTAATGAAGTTGAAAATATAGTTTAGGACTAGCATGGAAAGGAACAAAAGCATATTATTTTGAAAAACCAAGTTAATATGCTCCAAGTATCATCCCTTTATTTCTCTTAAAACTCAAAATCACTAAGCTTAAAGATGTGAAGATTAAACATTCTATGATGCCACCTCAAGTAGGTATGTGTGCTAACATTGGTTTGTCAAAGACTATTGGTTTTGTAATAATCATTTAAGAAAGGTTTTAAGCCCATTAAGAATACATGTTTAATTTTGTTTGAAATTTTGACATTTTAAAATAATTATTTAACCCATTAAATTCTGATTAAATAAAATTTAAATAAGGTATTTTTATTGGGAGGTATAAAGGCCTTTGGAACCTTGCTATGCTCAAAAAATTAGAGATCCTATTTATTAGTATTTCATAAGCCAATATTTCCATGAGGTAATGATGCCAATGTCTTCCTAATAGAATTATGATTGGTTTGAAGCTTTGCATTTTATTCGAAACTTTCAATAAAAGTTACAAATTAAGTACTATATGTTTGCTTTTAGTAAAACTGGAAATTATCCTAATACTTGTCAAGATTATACTAGTATTGACCTGGATTTCATTCACTTACAGACTCAATGGTCAACAAACTTGCATTTTTGCTAATCCTGAACTATGAGAGAGAAATAACCCAAAAGCCACCAAAAACATTAAATCATAATATTATTAATAACTATGCATTGTTTGAATGATAAACATATATCATTCATTGTTTCCTTTTCAAAAGGGCTGCTACAGATTTGACTCCAGCATCTTGTTTCACCATACTCCATTAAAAGGAAATCCACAAGGATTCATTTTATACTGACCCTTTCCTCTGCATTTCCTGTTTCCTCATTACAGCTACAATTAAAAATAGTGACAGCAGCTACAACCATGACCCCCATACCCTCAAACATGATGAACTAAATGTGTACTCATTCAGCATATGAAAAAACAAAACAAAACAAAAAAGGGCTCCTCATTGTTTCAGGTCTCTGGGATTTGGTTGAGTCACATTTGTAATTGAAGAGGCTGAATTATATCCAGACAGCCAAGCAGCATGAAGCACCCCTGAATAATTGATAAAACATTCAGATGCCATACTTTATTTTAGTCATTCAATGTTAAACCACAGTTATAAATTTCATCACAGGATCTCTCATTCCTTGTACTATGATTACGTAGGAAGTAGCTCTGAGATTCCCCTGTCAAATTTATCTCTGAGTAAGTGATCCTATTCTATTTTATTTCAGTGTATGACTCCCCAGCCACTTAAGGCATATCAATAATATTTATCTTACTATCTCAATAGCAGACTAGCTCTACCATGTCTCTGGCTGTTCACAACCTGAATAGCATTGAAAACACTATAATGTTACTATTTGCCATTTATAAGCTAACTATCATTTGCACAACAGTACTATGACATGATAAAATTGGTTTTTAGAAAATTGTTAGACACCTGAGAGCAAGCTAATATTGTCTGGAATAGGGATTGGATTGTTCTCTGGAATGGAGTACATTAAGAGTTAAATGACCAAGAACTACTTGGAAAGAGAATTACCTGACTCTGCCTTATTGAAGGGGAGGATCAGGTGCACATGCCTGAAAGAATGATCAGCTAAGAAAAGCCTGCTATAAATTCAAATTTTATATGTAGACACCAACTAAAAGTACAGGAGGAAACACTGAAGTTGTGTGAAAATTTAGTTATCTCTATATTTCAGTTACCCAATAAAGCTCTTAGTTGGGTTTCAAAAAGTTAGCCAAAATATTTGGCTTTGTTTCCTTCCTCCCTGCCACTCTTTTTTCATTCTTTCCTCCCTCTCTGCTTACCTTCCCTACTCTCTTCCTTCTTTGATTACTATATTAGAAAAGCCATTAGCAAAACTCAGGAGCTTTATTTTTCAAGGTAAAGTTTACGTTTTGTATTTCAAATGTATAGAATATGTTCATTTCACCTTGATGCTTTCCATCCACTTGTCAAAATCCTACCTGGTCTATTTGAAAAAGTAGAACTTAGGTTAACTATAAAATTAACATATTTTCATAGGAAAATTAGAACAGAAAACAAACAGCATGCTACCTATTCCAAGGAATTTTCCAGCAATTTCTTGGGCAGAACAAATTTCATTTTCCTCTGAAATTCCACAACCCATTCCTGGAACTCTTTTATGACCCTCTTTACATTCAACTCACATAATAATCACATAAATTTCTATCTACTATTCTAGAATGCAGGCTAAGGCCATGTCTTAGTAGCCATTGATGGTCCACAGTACTGAACATATAAATTCTGATTTTAAAAAGAATGCAGTGGCTTTATATATTCCTTAATATGATTTACAATCATGCCTCCAAAGTTACAGAAAGATTCCTCTAGAAATAATAGAGGGGGAAGCTGAAAAAGAAAAACTCTCCTCCAAATAACTAGATAGTAGTATGAACAAGAAAATAAGGCTAAATTAACCAAGAAAAGAAAAATATGATAATGCCAAATTCAAGCATTTTGAAACAAGAGACTTGCCAACATGTAAAATCTCCAACTAGCTTTCAGTTTTCACAACACAGAGCACTTCATTAAAAATGAACAACCTTAGTCTGCTCCGAAAATGGAAATCTAAGTAAAAGTAAAGACTTGAAAATAAAAACCGACACTAGAAGCTTGCATTTAAAGTTGGAAAGGAGGGCTTCCCTGGTGGCGCAGTGGTTCAGAGTCCGCCTGCCGATGCAGGGGATATGGGTTCGTGCCCCAGTCTGGGAAGATCCCACATGCCGCAAAGCGGCTGGGCCCGTGAGCCATGGCCGCTGAGCCTGCACGTCCGGAGCCTGTGCTCCGCAACGGGAGAGGCCACAACAGTGAAAGTAAAGGCCCGCGTACCGCAAATAAATAAATAAATTAATTAATTACATAAAATAAAATTGGAAAGGAATCTTGGGAAAAAAAAAAAGACTAACGCCTGATGGTGGTAAAACCTGTATGGTTGTAGTGTATGTTGTAGGTCCAATTAACTGTCAGCATCATCAAGTAAGAACCCAAAAGATAGTCAGCATTTGGTATTGCTACTTGGAGAAGAGTACTGCCATACACCATAAACAAATAACAGCCAATGTCTCCATGGGCAGAATTAAAAGAATGAGAAGAGAAGGTTGTTTATATCATCATGGTTTACATAATTGAAAATTTATTGTTGGGGGTCAGCAGAATGGAGTGCTAAAAAGCATGGGTTTTGAAGTCAAATAGACCTTGATAACAAATCCCAGTTCTACCTATGTAACTTTGGACAACCTACTTAACCTAAATGTTTTTATCTTTAAAATCAAAATACTGATACATTTTTATCAGGAGAGTATGTATGCTTACCACAGGGGTTACACAGACAATCATTAAATAAACGGTCATTATTATTAGGAGAAACATGACTTTGATACTCCACAAAGTAACAAATAAAAATAGGCTCATGCTATTACGCCAAAGAAGGAAGGAAGGAAGAATTTTCTGATCATGTGGTTAATGAAACACTTCAGGACACTAAAATGAGAGGTATAACTTCATACTTAAAGATCACCTCCCACACCTCCATTTCTGTAACTGGCAGTCATCCCAGATTCTCTTGGGTGCACTGAGTTTCCAAAAAAAAAAAAACAATTTCCATCAATCTTTAGTACTGTCAACTAGAAAATAAAAACAAAGTGTCAGCATCAAACTAAGTTGAAGATCAAAATGCTAAGGCTGACTTTAAAAATGCTTGCTACCATATGAATGATTAATTTTATAAAAAAAAAAAAAGGAAAATTTTCTGCCCTGAGCGCAAAAGAATGTAACCATTACTGAGCTATAAATACCCCATGCTGAATGGCGTGGGGTGGCGGGGGGCAGATAGAGAAGAAAAGGACAGTGAAACCCATGACATCTTTCAAAAGCCCTTTTCTTACAGGGTTCTAAATCAAAAACAGATTATTCACCAAAGGCTTTTTGATACCTTGAAGGGTTTCTTGGCTGTTTCTTTGGAAGCTATCATTCACTAGTTCACACTGACGCAACATTAGCTGTCACTCAGAGATGAACTTAAAATTGCTGCCACATGGATGGAAAATCAGTACCAGGAAGAAAGTGCCTTTTGTAAACTCAGAAAACATATTTTCTTTAAAATGGAAAGGCTGACCATATGATAAATGCTTTTCGTATAATGGATAAAACCACTCTCTACTTGAAGAAGCATGCACAAGCCCTCTGAGACCTGCAGCTCTCAGATATTTTTCTTCAGATCACATGCAACATTTAACTTTACTGGATGCCTTCGTAGCATCTACATCTTGCATTTCTCTCCTTCATCTCCCCACTTCCTTTATTTTTCTGCTTCAAGAAAGAGCAATTAAAGTAACTTGTAAGTTAGAAAATAAGGCTTTGAATAGAGATTTAAAAGGAGCTAGGGGTTATTTGGCAGGCACTAGATAAATAACGTTTTTAAAAGTATAAAGCATTTTATGGTTGATTCCATTTAATTCAACAAATGTTTGTTGAACATCAAACATATGCATGGCTTTGTGCTAAGGATCATAAAGAATATGAAAAAGGAACAGACAAGAAATTGACCTTCAAGGGGCTTTAATGTAGAAGGCACATATTTTAAAGTGCAAAAATGATTTGCAGTTTGTTGTTAATGCCTCAATAGATCTAAAAACAATTCAGACAGATCACTGTCAGGGGGAGGAGTGGGTGTTGTAAAAACTGAACAAATACTTCAATGGTTTTCAGAGAAAGCTGAATGGAGCTTTCTCTGATAAAACCACTATAATAGTGGACCTCAAGTGGCAAAAAAGACATTCTAAGTTGAGAGAACAATCACAGGTGATGGATTCTGAGGCTACTGAAACTTCAAGACGAGTTGTAATATAAGATAAATGAGAAGTTATGGAAAAGATCTAAAAAGGGAAGTTTGGCATTAAATCCTAGATTTACATGCTTGGCTAGAAAATTTGGAATAAGAAGCCTTTACAATTTTGGAGCAGTGAATTTACATGATCAGATTTATAGCTAATGAAGATAAACAGACTGTCATATAAGGAATGACTGGAGGTAGAAGATACTGGCAAGGCCAATTTGAAGATTATTTGCAGTAGGGAATGTAAAAAGATAGGACTGAAGCATGCAGTGGGGATGGACTGGAAGGGACATATTTTGAAATGCCTTTTGCGGGTATAATTGACATATCTTGGTTCCATAGGGAGATTGACTTGAGGATGATTCCAAAATGTTAAGGCTAGTTTCCTTCAAGAGAAGTAATTTCTAATAAATAATTAGGGAAGAAAGTAGGAATAACAGGCCCAGTTTTTGACAGATTGAGATTGATGGCAACAAGAGGTTATGAATTAGTAGGTTGTTCACTCATTCAGCAAAATTCTGGGAGAGATTCCTATGTATCGTACCAGTACCAGGCATTAGGTATACGAAAAGGAATGGACATAAAGAAAAGTACTGGGCTTCCCTAGTGGTGCAGTGGTTGAGAGTCCGCCTGCCGATGCAGGGGACACGGGGACATGGGTTCGTGCCCCGGTTCGGGAAGCCATGGCCACTGAGCCTGCGCGTCCGGAGGCTGTGCTCCGCAACGGGAGAGGTCACAGCAGTGAGAGGCCCGCGTACCGGTTAAAAAAAAAAAAAAAAAAAAAAAAGAAAAGTATTTTAGGTTACTTTATCAAACTATATCACACAATAATCCCATTTATTGGCTGTCATAATTATTCTAGCATATAGTTTAATTAATTAGACATCGAAAGCTTCTGTTTTCACCCAGTCTAGAATTTCAATAATTCTATAAAAATATTTGCTTTTGCCTCAAGTGCAAATGGTCACAGAAATGTAAACATTGAGGACAAAAGTTTGAAGTGGTTGCTTTAGGTCTTCATAATCAATAAAATGCACAATGAACTTTGGGTGTAAAAGAAAAGCTAATAATCCAGGCATGCATTTTTTAAAATTATGTAATAAGAATATATGGCTAACATGTTAGATCCTGGACTTCCCTAAACTTAAAATTTTGATGAACTAAAATTAAGGACAATGAAGAGAAAAACATATAGTGTTGATCTTCAGTAAGTGGATTATATTTATATATTTGACTAAACATGGAACTTGTTTTACAGCCTTCATTGTGAACTTGCCCAGCATGACTTAATAAACTGTAGTCTGTGAATATACAAACTAGTGTAAGAGTCATTACTTTCATTAAGAATATTACAGTGAATAAATTAACCCAAAACAATAAAACCTGAGCTGTTGATCTATGTTAAGTCATTTACATCTTGTAGGCTCATTTTGGGTAGGGAAGAATAAATGTGTTACGGTGGATGTTTCATTAGCCCTTGCATTTCAATTGACTTTGAAAGCACAGAATAAGAATACAAAAGCAATAAATATCATCCATAAACAAGAATATCATACAGGGTTGTGGCTTTTTTTTTAACAAGATGTTCTGTGCTATTGCACTTTAATAGTCCTGCTGAATATGAAAAAAACTAAAGAGGACTGCCGTAGTGCCATCACTGTATTCTGCAGCCATATTTTATCCTGCTTTATTACATCACTCTGCATTCAAAGCTACATACATGATGATGTCTCATGGGAAATGCCAAAGATTCTGCAGGAAACCTTAAATGTAATATATTAGCATCTTTCAGCGTTCTGTACCTGATGCTAAGGAGCTTGGCTTAGGCAATGCAAAATAAATACTCAGTGTAAGTCACATAATAACAGCACATCATATCCACTGGATTTATAAGCCTGAGTATTTGACAGATACAGATATTTTAAAGATGTTTTCATTTAGCATCTTATTAGTATCCTGGTAGATACATACTAAAAGGACCAGCTCACTGCACTCTCGCGGGGAGAATAAAGCCAAAGAGATTTCCTTTCACAGCTGGCCATGCGCTGCTCTATTTACACTACATCCCTTGGGAGATAAGGTTTCTTTTTACTACTGTCTAAATCAGTGTTATTTTTCAAAAGATGTATATCTCCTGTATCAGACCAGAATAAGAATTCCAGATTTTAGTGTAGACAATGCTGAACTAGAATCTCATTGGTGCTTCAACAAAGAGCTCTAGAGATCAAAGCAGCAAAAAACAAAATAAAAAAACTCCTTGTAACAAATATTAAGAAAAATTTTAAATGCTCCTTGAATATAGCAGTTACAAGAAAGGGCCTTTTAAGCACATTTGGGAATGGGCTGAATTAATACATGGTAGGCCCCTTTAATAAAGTACTAGCAGACATTCAGGATAAGAGTGATGAGCACAACCCTGAAAATCTCTCAGCTACCTGAAGAGTTTGTAATCCAGATTCAATTCAGGTACTTCAACATGAAAGACCTCAGGGGCTAAAACAACTTATGCCTGTCTCTCTGTAAAACACCTGTATACTTCACTTAGGCCCCTCACTTGACAAACTCTCCTCTTCCTTCAGCTCTCTGATTTGCCACGTCCTCAGAGAAGTGTATCTGGACCATTTTGCCTAAAGCAGCCCCCACTCCCAACTCATTTTCTTTCTTTTTTTTTTTTTTTGTTTTTGTTTTTTTTTGTGGTATGCGGGCCTCTCACTGTTGTGGCCTCTCCCGTTGCGTAGCACAGGCTCCGGACGCGCAGGCTCAGCGGCCATGGCTCATGGGCCCAGCCACTCTGCGGCACGTGGGATCTTCCCGGACCGGGGCACGAACCCGTGTGCCCTGCATCGGCAGGCAGACTCTCAACCACTACGCCACCAGGGAAGCTCCCCAACTCATTTTCTTTTAATCACACTGCCTCATCTGCTTCTCTATAGTAACAAAATCTGCAGTCATTAGGTTTGTGGATTTGTTTCCTTGCTTACTTGTTTATGACTCTGACACTAGACTATTTTCTCCAAAGAGGGAGGGATCATGTCTGCATTTCATGACTCCACACCAGCATCTTGCACAGTGCACGGCATATGGTCAGGTTTAATCCATATTTTGTAAAGGAGTAAAAAAGGAAAGATCGAAGAAAGGGAGAAGGAAGGAAGAAAAGAATGGAGAAACGAAGGGAGGGAGAGAGGGAGCGAAGGGGAGGGGAGGGAGAGAGGGAGGGAGGGGGAGGGGAGGGAGGGAGGGGAGGGGAGGGAGGGAAGGAGGGAGGGAGGGCTCCCCCTCTATGCTTAAGCATACCTGATATAAGGAAGTTGAGGATCATTCTTAAACATATTATACTGCCTTTATTCAATTAACTGGTTGTTAATATAGTGCTTGAGTATACCCTACCACAGGGCAACATAATAACAATAATAACAACTTACATTTCTGAAGTTATTATGAGCCTGAAACCATTCCACTATTCTAAGCTCACTGTATCTTTTATCTCATTTAATCTTTATAAAATCCTAGAAGGTAACAATGAATTATTCTTATCTTTGTTTTACAGTGAGTAAACTGAGGCACAGAGAGATTAAGTAACTTGTTCAAGGACCCAGTTCAGTAAGAAACAAGACCTGGTTTTGAAGAGGGTTTCTGGTTCCAAGTAAGGCCTCTCAACATAGGCTCTGCAGGTCTCTTAACAGGCAATCTACATATGATTCTGCAATTATAAGGCTTGTGGAATTGTTCCTGGAAATGGATATTGAACATACAACTGTGTTCCAGTCAACAGGCATTAGAATGTTTCTCTTTTGCCTATTCAGTAAGACTATAAAACAGCAACAGGGAGATACCAGAATTGAAAAATGTCTGAAAAGTTTTTAAAGGATACTCAAAATATTTTTTAAAACTTGGCCTTGAGTTGAGTCCCAAGATTATTTTTACTCTCCCAAAGTCCTCATTTTGTATCGTTTGGTTCACAAACTGGCCCCTGTACATGGAGGGCAAGGAGAGACTGAAGAAAATGGCAGACCAGTCTAGATTGGTAGGTGGCAATTTTAACAAGCAAGGGAACTTACATATGAGGCTTGTCTTGGGCAGCTGCACCATGAGTAGATTTCCATTCCACTTACCACTATCTTCAAAGTTTATATAGAGGCCTTAATTGGGTCCAATCACATATGCAGTTAGGATGGTCTCAACAATGCCTTGCTCTGTCAAGGCTGTGTCCTTAAAATGGGAACGGTGGATGGAATGTACATTCCAAGGACAGGGCCAGGAGAGAGGAGCCCCCAGTTCCCTGGGTTCAGCTTGCAGGTCAGCTGGCAGCCATGCCATCTCAACAACCTCCTCCAACAATACTGTGCTCATAGTTTCATAGAGCAATGAATGACTATCAGAAATCCTAAGAGGTTTCTGCACACGACTCAGGTCTCAATAACTTACCCTACCTTCTCCTACCCACCTCAAAGAAGGTTCTCCCCTTAGTATTGGTTGGTGAGTCCAATTACTAAAAGGTTTCCTCTTTCGGTGTGGGGAGGATGAGGAAGGCAGAGAGACTGGATTTTGTTCTATGCTGCTCAAATATAAACCGATCATTGTTTTCAAGGCTATTACTAGAACTACTGTGCTAACAAAGATGGTAATAATAATAATAAGGGCTAAAATGTATTAAGTTTTTACTCTGTGCTTACCAGACACTCTGTTAATCATTTTAACAAGATTTTTCCAACAACTAATCCGTGTAATATATACTACAGTTACCTCCATTTTACACAAGAAATGGTTTCAGAGTTATTTGGCCAAGGTCTCTATGTGAGTGGTGGATCTGAGATTAAAAATCCAGTCTGCCTGAGTTCAAACTCAAAGGTCTCATAGCCATCTGCAGTACTGCCTTTCCATGGACCAAAAAGCACCCTCCACCACTACCTCAAAACACCTCCCTCCTCACATGAATATGGGCAATACACACACACACACACACACACACACACACACACACACACACCTTCTCTTCCTCAGGTTTCTGCTTACGTGTTGGGACTCATTGGCTCTACAGAACTGGAGAGGAACCACTCATGGGCACACTCTAATGCTTAGGTTTGGTTTATCATAGGAATACTCTAAAAAATACTTCGCTATTTCTGTACTAACATAATGAACTACAGAGTTCTTTTCCAGCATATTTTATGTACAACAGAGTCTCATGATATGTAGCATCATAAAACAAAAAGTTATTCCATATTCAAAATAGTTAAAGTTTTTGTGAAGTGTGAGGGGAGATGTGACTAAGAATAAAGAGGGGAAACCCAGTAAAATTAATCCAGGTGTTTTTTGAAAAGGTTAAACTTCTAAATGGAATTTAATAAATGCATTTCTATGATGATTAATGATGCTGAGCATTTTTCATGTGCCTATCTGTATGTATTCTTTGGAAGAAATGTCTATTCTGCTCTTCTGCTCATTTTTTAATCAGGTTCTTTGTGTTTTGATTTTGAGTTATATGAGCTGCTTATATATTTTGCATACTAACCCCTTCTAGGTCATATCATTTTGCAAATATTTTCTCCCTTCTGGTAGGCTGTCTTTTCATTTTGTTGATGGTTTCCTTTGCTGTGCAAAACCTTGTAATTAGGTCCCATTTGTTTATTTTTGTTTTGGTTTCCTTTGCCTTAGGAAAGGGATCCAAACAAATATTGTGATAATTTATGCCAGAGTATTATGTCTATGTTCTATTCTAGGAGTTTTATGGTTTCCAGTCTTAGTTTTAGATCTTTAATCCATTTTGTGTTTATTTTTTATATGTTGTGAGAAAATGTTCTAATTTCATTCTTTTACATGTAGCTGTCCAGTTTTCCCAGCACCACTTATTGAAGAGACTGTCCTTTCTCGATGGTATATTCTTGCCTCCTTTGCTGTAGATTAACTGACCGTAAGTAGGTAGGTTTATTTCTGGGCTTTCTATTCTGTCCCACTAACCTATATGTCTGTTCCTGTGCCAGTACCGTATGGTTTTGATTACTGTAATTTTGTAGTATAGTCTTAAATCAAGGAGCATGATACCTCCAGCTATGTTCTTTTTTCTCAAGATTGTTTTAGCCAATTAAAAGTTCTTATTTTTACATTGCTATGTATTTGTGTGAAGTACTGCCATTATTCAGCAGAATTTTAAAATTAATTAGTAGGTCTCCTGAAACTTACCACCAAGTGTCCTACTTACAAGGTCTACTCTCCCATGCAAGTTGTAATGCCTTTTCTTTTCAAGATAAAATCGAAGCAACCTAAATGTCCATCAACAGAGGGATGGATAAAGAAGATGTGGTACATAAATACAATGGAATATTACTCAGCCATTAAAAAAATGAAATAATGCCATTTACAGCAACATGGATGGACCTAGAAATTGTCATACTGAGTGAAGTGAGTCAGAGAAAGACGAATATCATATGATATCGCTTATATGTGGAATCTTAAAAAAAAAATGGTACAAATGAACTAACCTACAAAACAGAAAGAAAGTTATGGATGCAGAAAACAAACGTATGGTTACCAGGGTATAAGGGGTGGGGACGGATAAATTGGAAGACTGGGAATGACATGTACACACTACTGTATATAAAATAGAAAATTAATAAGGACCTACTGTATAGCACAGGGAACTCTACTCAGTACTGTTTAATGGCCTATATGGGAAAAGAATCTAAAATAGAGTGGATATATATATATATATATATGCATAACTGATTCACTTTGCTGTACACCTGAAACTAACACAACATTGTAAATCAACTATACTCCAAGAAAAATTTAAAAATAGCCCATATTTTAATTTCTAAAATCAAACCATGTTGTATATATTCTGCTGGCATATGAGGTAGAATTGCCACTGAACAAAAAATTTCACTCTTAGACATAACCTGATATATATTGATACATTTGTTTAATCAAAGAGGAAAAACAGGAAGCTATTCCCAGAAACTGTATGGTAGCTATAGCATGACTACTGCATCCCATAATAATAGTTCTTACATTTTGTTTCTTTTCTGAAGAGTGAAGAAGCAGGCTCAAGCTTTTGATAACCACCACAGCAAAAGATTGAAAGCATTCTCTCTGTAACCCTGGTTAGGTATGTTTGGAAGGGGAGAGAAGAGGTGAAGTAGAATTCAGCTTCTCAAGACCCCATATTCTTCTCCCATAGTACTTCCTCCAGGAAACTGTGACTTATGAAATTGAAGGGCAAATGGCATCAACTTTGTGCACATTCAGAGTCCTCATGCCCATGGCAAACTGCGCTTGAATTGAGGTCCTACTGTGTCCCTATTGTGAGCAGAGCAGAAGAGTGACAAGTGACAGGACATGGGTCCCCATGGACAATAGGAATCGTTAAAAGTAAGTTTGTTTTCCTCTGTCTCCACTGAGCATAGTCCATTCAGTGAAAGCCCAAAGTATTAAATGGAAATTTCATTTTTATGTAACAGAAGCTTTAGATATATTAAAAAAGAAAAAAGTGTTCTTCAAAGGCTCCCTTTCTTTGAAATAGACAAAAAGGAAAGGTGAAATTCATCTGAGAACTGTTCAAAGTCGCCATAATCTCAGTAAAAGGGGAAAAAAAAGAAAATAAGTTCAAAACCACCTTTGTTTCTTCAGAAATATTTTACAAATAAAATCAGGGAATATTTGCTTAGAGCAATAAAGCCAGCCTCAGCAGAGAATGAAAGTGATACACATGGATGTTTAACAGAAAAGTGTTCTTCATTTGAAGTAAATTTACTTTACAGAACATTGAATTTACACGATTAAGGTGAATAACTATTAAATTTCAGGAAACAGGCAGCCATGAATGCAAGAACCTTCTACCTAAAATACATTATAAGGCATATTTCTGAAATATCTAAGAAAATGTGACTTTATTTAGTACAATGATGTAATAATTCATGGATGATCGAGAAAAGCACACTTCTAAAATACTGAGAGTATCATGGGCCAGAGGAATGAATTGGGTCATTAACTTTCCTAATTAACTTGTGATCATTTGTGGTCATTTGGCATACTGGTGCCAATTTTATGTTGTAATACAAAAAGATAACAGAATTTCACCGATTTTGTTAAAACATTTTTAAACTGATATGAAGGGATTCTTGCATTCTCAAGAAGTATCTCCTTGACTCAAATCACAAAGGAATAAACTTACTGTAAGCTAATAATGCTTGGGTCAGGTGAAGGGTGTTTCAAAGACGTTTGATCACTAGACTTAAGGTAGGAGAAGTCATGTATGTTTTTAGAGTGGAGAATGGAATTGGCCATACTCTGCTCAAGTTTCCAAAGTGGGGAAATGATGTCTCATCCAACCCAAATAGTTGATGAAGGAACTCCTCTCAGGCTTGGGCACGGGAAAGGAGACTAGAATGCAGGAGGCTATTCTAAATTACAACTCTATCATCTTTGGTTAAAACAGTGTCTGACAATTAGATGAAGTGGTGTAAGCAGCATTTACTTATAAGAGAAGAACCTGTGTTTGGAATCTTGTTCTGCACTATTAAGCTAAGTAGTTCCAAGAAAGTTATAACATCTTGAAGCCACTGTTTTCTCCTCTGTGAAATGAGGGTTGTAACATCTACCTCTCAGAGTTCTTTTGAATAGTAATTAGTACTTAGTTCTACTTACTGGAAAGTAAGAAATTGAACAAAATATGCATTAATACTATATATATACACATACATATGGAAATACACACATATACATATATACATGTGTATATAATATTTATGAGCACAGACAAATATTTTAGCTATCTGGTATTCAGTGTATTCAAAGGATAAATACTATGTACATAGGTAGAAAATGACTTTAGTGTTAAATATTGCAGGGAATATAGAAGTATACCTGAAATACCATATGCTCCTTTCTTCAAAGAATTTATGTGTATATTATTTTTTATTTGCTAACTTAACCCAAATAAAAATTCTAGGTACTGGTTTTACCATCCCTTTTTTATAAAGGAGAAAACAAGGCACTGAGTAGTAAAAAAAGTAGTAACAGTAGCAGTAGTAGTAGCTGTTGTTGTAGTCCAGTAAACAAAATGTGATGCTATATAAAGTTTGTGATCATGAAAACAGGAGCTATTACAAGGAAGAAATGGGCTTATCTAATGGATGGTTTGAGTGAAAAATTAAAGGAGCTTAAAAAAAATAAAGGATATTTTTGCATAGGGAATGAGCATTGGGCTTGAGCCTAATGGATCACAAGCTTAAAAAGGGCTATTTTGAGATATATCTGGGTTAAGATACAGTGGAATTGGGTATGAGTATCTTGACATCAACAGTCAAGCATGTGTAGTTTTGTTATTATTGTTTATTGGTGACACTATCGTTTAAGATTTTTTAAAGTGGCATGAGACATTTGGTACAAAATCTGATCCCAAAAAATCAATAGATAAAAGTAGAGAGAGCCTGGAATTGTGGGGAGCCATGAGGAGGAGTTTTCAACTGTTTATATTCTTTCCAAAGTGGGAGCAATTTTTTTGTTTTTTTTTTTTTGGTGGAAGGGAAGAGAAAGCTGATTCTTTAGTGGTATATATATAGGAATTCAAAGTTTTAAAGGATGTCTGAAAACAATACTTTAAAATATTTCATCTTTTGAAAGCACTTTCACACACATTATCAATAAACTCTCAAATAACATAAAAGGTGGAACAAGACAGTTATTTCTTTCATTGCCGGGTATGAAAACTAAAGAACATAAGAACCATAGAATTTGCTCAGTCACAAATGTAGCAAGTGACAGACACCAAAGTGCAACCCATATTGCCTATCTCCTAGTCAATTACTTTTACCCCACTGTATCACACAATCTCTCAGATATATGTGTCACTGTTCCCTTTCCCGTATCAGGTAATTTTCTAACTTGCAGTATACTTTCTCTGAGGGAGCTTTTGGAAATTATAGAAATAATAATCATAGAATATTTAAGCTTCATGAAAGGTAGAAATGTGCTTTATAAATATTAAATGGTAGGTGACTAGGAGTATAAAATAATTTTGCTCTAAGCTGCTAACAATGATTAAACATACTTTTTCAAGAGCTGTTCTTTTGAAATTCTACTTATTTTTAAATCCAGTGGTTACTTGGCAATGCCCTCCTTTAATGTTGCCTTTTGTAATGCCTGCTTCCTCCTACCCATAAAGTCTGTTAGATTATATTGACATAAATAAATGTATAAATTATTTTTTATAAATATATAAAAGTATAAATATATAAAAGTATAAAATGTATAAATAAATAAATTATGCTTTTAAAAAAAAGATGGTGTTAATTGGGGACCACAGAAAAGAAAAACACTGAGAATGAATGTCGTGAGGATATTTTAAATCCAAGAGAAGAACTGGCTTCACTGATTGTTGAGAATAGTCTGTCCATAAGGAAGAGTGATTCCTAATGAGGATGGATGTACCATCTAAGTGTATACGAAACAGCAGCAGCAAGGAAGAAATTGTGATGCATGTAGAGAGCCTTTTCTTTGAACCATGCCTGTTATAAGGCTACGTTTGAAGCCAGTAGAAAGCATTCTCCTATGTATTGTACAATAAGTAAAATGGCATGATGGAAACAAATATCACAAGCTCTAAGAGCCTAGAAATTGTGAGTTCTTTGTTTTCTGAACAAGAGAATTTTCCACTATCCAAAAGTGTGACAAGCAGACACTGAATTCTTTACTCAGTTGAGAATTTGTTTTAGTTTCATAATAAAGATGAATTGATACAGGATGAAAAGATTATTTTGTAGGGGGATAAAACACATTTATGGGGCCGAGTATATTAATAACTAATGATTTTAGTTCCAATTTTATTGAAAATAATTGAGGCAGATAAAACAATAAATGTAAGAAAAGCACGATCTCCATCTACCTGACAGAAGCCTATAAATAATTATGTATATTTGTTTTTACTTTCCAGTGATTTCAAAGAAAATTTAAATATATATATATAGATAGACAGATAGATAGATATAGGAAATATTCATTCTCAAAATTTGCAGAGAAAAAAATTACAGTATATAAGTTTTTTTGTCTGTCATCCTATTATAAAAGGATAAGAAGTTCTATTTCATTTCCAAATAACAATAATACCACCTTATGGTTATATGGCACATTTTGTCTGAGAGCATAAAAGGTCAACTCAATGCAAGGTATAACAGGATTTTATCATTAAAATTAATGACATTTCTGGTGGTGAAAATTCAAAAGTGATAAATAGCATCTGATTTCTGCTATGCTGGCACAATGCAGACACTGAGAAAAATTTTAAAATTTGTGACTTTGTATTTTCAGATATATAAAGAGATAATGAGAATCATCTGGAAACTTCTACAAATTTTACATAAATTTTTCAGGAGTCCAGTTTGAATCCTAAAGGTTAAAAATATGTCATACATAAAAGGTTCATTTCAATTTGAAGTACTCATTTGAGACCATTTAAAATCTTTTCTTGGATTTGGAAATCTGTGAGATGGATACATTTCTAGGAATATCAAAGATGAAAATACTGTAGTATAATCTGAAATTCTCACATCTGTCATAACATATTTCATATATATTTCAATATATTCTCAATATATTGGTGACAGCGGTAAACTCAAAATTATACTTTGGTCCCAAATTGGTGCAGCCACTATGGAGAACAGTATGGAGGGTCCTTAAAATAATACTAGAGTTACCATATGATCCAGCAATCCCACTCCTGGGCATATATCTGGAGAAAACTATAATTCAAAAAGATAAATGCACCCCAGTGTTCACTGCTGCACTATTTACAATAGCCAAGACATGGAAGCAACCTAAATGTCCACTGACATATGAACCAATAAAGAAGATGTGGTATAGATATGCAATGGAATATTACTCAGCCATAAAAAGGATGAAATAATGCCATTAACAGTAACATGGATGGACCTAGAGATTATCATACTAAGACAGACAGAGGAAGACAAATATCGTATAATATCGCTTATATGTGGAATCTTAAAAAAATGATATAAATGAACTTATTCATAAAACAGAAATAGACGAACAGACATAGAAAATAAATTTATGGTTACCAAAGGGGAAAGTGGGGGGAGGAATAAATATGGAGTTTGGGATGAAAATATACACAATAATATATATAAAGTAGATAAACAATAAGGACCTATTATATAGCACAGGGAACTATACTCAATATCTTGTAATAATTTATAAGGGAAAAGAGTCTGGAAAAGAATATATACATATATATATATATATAAAACTGAATCAGTTTTGTACACTTGAAACTAACACAACGTTGTAAATCAACTATACAATTTAAAAAAATTATACTTCTGTCTCAATCAATGGATTATCTGTGGTCAGTAGTCCCCTGATTATTTTATCCATTGTTATTCTCCAGAAAAAGACATAGTGATATATTGTTAGTAAAGAAGATGAAAGACAAATGATAATGTTATATGTGCTTCCTGTAGTTGTCACTTATTAGTGATCCTTACACTGATTGATTACATTGATTACACTATAATTTCAGATGACACTTTAAAATATATAAACATATTCTCAAAAGGTATATTATATTATATAACCACCACCTATTAGAATTTCAGGGGAATAATGGACCCTAAGAATCATCTAATCTTTTGCCTAATTTTATAGCTAAGGAAACTGGAGTGCATAGAAATTAAAGTGACTTTGCCTTAGGTTTTGCAATATAAGTTGCTAGCAGAGCTAGTTCAAAAATTTAGGCCTGCTGATTCACTTTACTTACATTATTCTATTGATTTAAGAGTAAATTAAGACGTGTAATTTATTTATTTGTGTACATTAAACAGATGTAAGTCTCAGAGAGCAATGAAATTTTTAGCATAGAACTGTTTTAATAATTTCTTACATGATTCATTTAATTAATTAAATCAGTTCTGACATTGCAACTGAAGTCACTGTGACCTGAATAAAATGTGACTGACCTTCAGTGAGTAATATGTACCCACTCACTCATTAAGTCACTATATAGTGTGTTTCTACTAAGTGCCAGGCAGTGTTTGAGGCATTCAGAGTATAGGGGTAAACAGAAATAAACCAGTTTTTATGCAAGTAATTTTTTTTTTTTAATGAAGACACGGCATAAAATAAGTATGCTAGTTCATGATAAGCACTTCGGAGAAAAAAAAAGAAAAATACTGTGTAAGCAAGCCTAAGGCAAGATGGAGCTTCATTTGAATAGGGTGTACAGAAAGGTCTCAATTTAGAAGCTAAACCCATGAGGAAGAACATTAACGGCAGCATGAATACCAAATGTGCTGATCCTTAATAGGAAGCGTGGCTGGTGTGCTCAAGAAACAATGAAAGGTCTAGAACAGTGGTATATGGGAGCAGGTTACTAGTAGAGGAGATCAGAGAAGGGAGGTAAGCAAGCCATGGATTGGGGAAGATTATTAGGGTCCTGAGGCCATGGAGATGTCTTGGACTTTTAGATTTAAAGCCTTCAAAGAGCTTTGAGCAGAGAAATGATCTGTTCTTTTTTTTTTTTTTTTTTTGCGGTACGCAGGCCTCTCACTGTTGTGGCCTCTCCTGTTGCAGAGCACAGGCTCCGGACGCACAGGCTCAGCGGCCATGGCTCACGGGCCCAGCCGCTCCGTGGCAGGCAGACTCTCAACCACTGCACCACCAGGGAAGCCCTGATCTTTCTTACATTAACAAGATAACTCTGGTTGCTGTGTAGGAGATAAACTTTAGTGGAACAAGAGTAGATGCAGCAGGAAGAACAACAGGAAGCTACTGCAACAAAGCAGACAAGAGATGATGCTGGCACCAAAGATTATTACACCACAACTAAGTACTCTGGGAAATCCATTTCCTATAGTGTAACAGCTCAGTCAGGAAACAGGTGGATCATTCAAATGTTATTTGAGGAGATTTTAATAAAGAGATTATTTCCAAGGGTGGACCAAGGTCATTAATAAATAGTGTAATACACTGAGGCTAGTTATAACAGGGAAAAAGTACTACCCTCTAGGTCTAATGGGAGAAAGCAATGGGAGCAAGCTAGTACTGGAACTTAAAGAGGATAGCTATACGGAGAAGGCGTCTCAATGGAAGTAACAGGCAAAAAGGACACTGGTCACAAACTGGCAGAGAGACATCCAGGGGAATTAATACCCCTATATCAGTCTCCTCTCTCCTTTGATCTCCTATTGGTACAGCCTGTTGACCAAACCCAAGCAGAAACCAGAGGGTAAGGAAATGCTTTGATGAGCCCCCCACAGGTTAGACTTTTGAGAATGGAACAAGGTGAAGAGTAAACTGGAAGCATAAACAGAAGACTGTCCTAATTCACACCAAGTACACACACACACTAAACTGTTAAGAACTTACTATATCTTGTTGAAACACATATATGCAGAAATTTGAAATATATATATTCCAGGTAATAATTCATGAACACAACTAATTCATTAAAGTCATTAATGTGTTCTTACTCTTGGGCAATGATGTGTAAAGTTTAAATATTATGGCTTTTTAATGAAATTATTCTATTCAGGATGTCAGTGAAAAAATGATGTATGTGTGCTCATCTCTGTACTGTCAAATCAGACATTCAGGAATTATTATTAGGAGTTATTGAACGTGTGTCAGGCATTTAAGAGATTTTCCAGAATATAAAAACACTGAATTCACTCAAAGTTCTACTTATTTTCTTAACCAGTTTCTCTTCTCTCTCTCTTGACCCTTATAGTTCCTGCAGTCTGAACAGATATTTCAGATGCCAGAAAACCATCTCATTTTCCAAGATTAGGTAATATCCCAAGGTGTTTCCTACTTTCAGATTAATTCATAGTAAAATTAGTACCTCTTGGACCAGTAGAGTTCTTAAAGAGAAAATAACAGTACAATAAAAATAAATATTATGTTTTATGTTTTTTAATTTTCTAAGTATTTCTGCATATAAGAACTCAGCTGGTAAGGAAAACATGAATAGTAAAAAGTACTTACAAACTTGGCCGAGGAGGCGGAATCTTTGGGTTTTACGAAAAGTATATGTTGTAGTCCAAACAAAGATAACAAGCAAAAACAAGAGTCTAATACAAGTTCAAATTATTTCAGTTACTCAGAAATCACCTCCTGTCCCTACAATTCAGTGACGATTATAGTGTAAAGTTTCATGGCAGAAGGGCAATTTTCCCTGCCCTCTCACTCGACTATTCAGATGCTCTTCTGCTGTGGTTTGTAGGTGTATTTCCAGTTATTAAGCAATTAAACTGAACCAGGTAAATAGGAATGGAGAACCCATTTCACTGATAACTCACTGGAAGGTGTTATCTTTCTTCCATTTCCTGTTTTTAATCAACAAGCCATCTTCAACCTATATCACAAGAAATATTCGATACTTGTTTTTGCTTCTATAAGAAAATATATTCCAGGTTCTACTATGATGCATGGTCATTACTTTCTTTGACAGTCCACAAAATTCTATTTATTTGAATTATAGCATTACAAGAATTATAATTGCTTATTTTGCCCTGGGAAAATATATTATCACTTCCAAGAGGGGAGTCAGCAAACTGATATGTAGTTGGGGCTGGTGGAGCGGAAAGAATATGTGCTTTAAAATCAGAGATTTATTTTATTTTACAAACACTTATATATTGCTCACCATGGGATTCTAAACACTTTATAAACGTTAACTTATAACAACCCTATGAAGAAGACTTTATCCCCCAAGGATCATCATTCTCAATCAAATTTCATGAATAAGGATACTGAGGCTCAAGTGGTTAAACAACTGACCAGGGCTTCCCTGGTGGCACAGTGGTTGGGAGTCCACCTGCCGATGCAGAGGACACGCGTTTGTGCCCCGGCCGGGAAGATCCCACATGCCGTGGAGCGGCTGGGCCCGTGAGCCATGGTCGCTGAGCCTGTGCGTCGGAGCCTGTGCTCCGCAGTGGGAGAGGCCACAGCAGTGAGAGGCCCGCGTACCGCAAAAAAAAAAAAAAAACAATTGACCAAAAGTCACATAGCTTATAAGTGGTAGAATGAGGATTTTAAATCAATCAGTCTCTATTCCCAATATGGGGGAAACATATTCTACCTCAGTAAATTGTAAGGATTCAATGAGATGTTTAGGGGCTACCTCCTCTCCCTATGTTCTGCTTCCTTCCCTAGACAATGAAACATGCTCAGTATTCTTCCTTAAAACAAACGATTTAACAAACAAAAAACAACATTGTCTTACTCCACTTTCTTCTCTAAGTTTACCTGATTTCTCTCCTATTCATTGCCAAATTTATTGAAAGGACTACAGCTGATGCCTCTATTTCCTCTTCCACCCTTTACTCTCTCACTTACCAGCTCCTCCACTCTGTCTTTGAGTCCTCTCCTCTTTACAGAATGTGTTTCTATTATGGTCACTAATGACTTTCAAATTTCAGGTTCAATGGAGATTTTTAATCATTAGTTGGTCGCAGTCAACACATCTGATCACTCCTTATTCAGATTACTCTTTTCTTTTGGTGCCCTTGATTCAAAATTCAGAGTTCTGTCCTATGCTTCAATTTTCTCATACTACATACTCTGCTGACATGATAATATCCACTACTCTGACTTCAGTTTCCTTGTATGTACGTTCTTGTGAAATACCGTGGGTTCCAGTGTTAGTAACTCTTGCCCTAATGCCCAGCTGCCATCAGCTGCTGACATCTATAGCAAATAAAGCCTGACTTGTTTCTGGATTTATCAGGCTAATAGCGCTCTTACCTAGTCTGACTAGGGAGACTACTATTTTGCCATGTGATATATTCAGTGGTCTTCAGATACCCACCTGGGCACCCTCTCTTCAGTCTCACAGCATTGTGGATACTGCAGAGGCATAACTGCTCCCTTTCCTCCCCATTTTCTGGGACTATTTTACCCAACTGGATAGACTTTGTTGTGGGGTGCTAAGCCAGATCACATCCCAGATATCTGCTTCCTCCTTCTCTAGGCTTAAAGGAAAACTAGAAAGTCCTGCAGAAAATTGCAAGTATGCCTTTGCCCTTTTTCAACTGGTCATGTTACTGCCTAACATACCACCTGAGTGGCCACATGTTACACTGGCATTCCCTCTAAGGGAAACTTGATTTTTTTTTCTAATATGTAGGTAAGAAAGTGAGAAACAAACACGCTTGCTCAGAACTCCTGAAAAATTATCTGGTTGTTTCTATTGCTGGAATTACGATGTTGTGGACTGAACAAGAGAGGAAGGGAGGAGTAAAAGGACTGTTTTATCCTCCACTTTCTGTCTTTGCAGAGCCGGCTCCCCTCTGGCAATGGGAATAGCTACTTTCATTTTTCTAATACATTCCTGAACTTACAATTTGTTCTTCCCTATCCTGTGGCTAAGATACAGACATAGCTGATATAGATTTGTGACAAATACAAGTTCTATAGGTCCTTTAGGGCCTGTTGATGGATAAAAGAAGGTTAAATGAGATAGAGAAACATGTTTCTAACTCTGGGGAAGTGTTCCATGGGGTAATACGGGCCAGTATACTGACCAGCATTAGCTGGTCACTCTGACCCTGTCCACTTGGCCCACCAGACTCTAGGGGAGAAACTGAAAGGAAACACTGCTAGTGCTCTCTATGACACAAAAGGATAACCAAGTAGAGGTTTTATGCATAAATTCACTAAATCTCCAAAGACAATTTTAATGACTTCTATTTCAGAAGTTGGAGATATGACATGATATGATTTCTGATTATGCCTTTCTGTGGGATTCTGGAACCTGTGGTAAAGATCACTGAAAGTTTGAAAACGGCATCTCTAAAATAAAATTGAGTAGCCTATGGTCATGTTTATCTGCCAAAGGCATGGTTGATGATATAAAAATATCTATCTCAGCTGGCTAGGCAGCATCTTAATAAATGCACTGACTCATGCTGTGATTTCAGTCACCTGAGATGAGTTTTTTGGATTAAACCCTTTTCCCCTGATTCCAACTTATTTTTTGTCTTATCTTTACTACCTTCAGCAAATTTATGTAGACAGCCTGTGCAAATGGTGGAAGGAGGATAAAGAAACCTCTTTTGCTTTGTAAATTTGCATTTTGATTTGTGTGATATTAAAATTGTTCAGAGGTGGTTAAAATAGGGAAACATTTACCCAGAGGTAAGAACCTGAGTGAAAATGAGAAACAGCTGGGGGTATCCAGCTAAATGGGTTTCTTATAAATATCCACTGGAATTATCTGCGGCAAAAGAAGACAAAGATTTAGAAGTGTGATATACCAAAGGGCTCTAGAAATTGCTTAAAACAGATCTTTTCAGGCTAAAAGTAGAAAATAGGGAAGTGTTAAGAAGGCAATTATCACCTGTAATCTAAATATCAATTGACTACACACGTGGTAACTAATGGACTCAAACTATGAAAGTGAACTAAAGCTTCTGCAAGGAGTGAAAACAGCATATTCACTCATTTATTCAAAAATTATTTATTAAGAATCTGATATGTGACAGGCACTGGGGCTTCAGTGACAAACTATAAATTGGTGAGACACAAAATAAGCAATGAAATACATGAATAAGCAAAAACCCAAAGGTTATATAGTAGGTTCTGTAGGAGAAGTAAGCAGATGTCTTGACAGAAAAAAGTTCAAAGTGAGGAATCTATTCCAGATAGGATGGTCAAGAAACACCTCTCTCAGGGTGTGACATTTCATCTGAGATCTAAAGAATAAGAAGAGCCATGGGAAAGTGGCCCAGATAGAGGTGAGAGTGGATATAAGGATCTAAGGCTAGAAAGGCTCCATGTCTTCAAAGAAGACAAAGAACAATGCAACTGAAGAAAAAGCTAGGGGGAGTACAATGGGTGAAAACCCAGACAAGAGTTAAAGCATGCAGTATCTTATAAATCAGGATAAGGAGTTTCAATTTTATTTGAGTACAACAGAAAACCATTAAGAGGTTTTAAGTAGGGAAGTGATGTGATCTGAATGGCTTTTCAAAAACATTTGTTTTGTGGAGAACTTAGAAGGAAGAAATGAGAAAGTCCTCAGACTAATTAGAATACTAACAGTAATACAGGCTAGAGATGATTGGGGCTTGGACTAGAGAGGGGCAGGGGAGGCAAAGAAGAGTGGATTGAATAGACATGTATTTCGGAGGTAGAACTAACAAACTTGAAACTGAGCAAAAACAGTTTACAGAGAAAGATGAATTAAGGATGATTCTTGGCTTGAGCAAGTGATGGTTCCACTGTAAAAACAGACAACAGCTTGTGGATAGAGTAATCAGATGATCTGGGTTTTTTGTTGTTGTTTTTTCAACAGAGGCTTTTATCGCATCTTTAAAATATCACAAGAAGGTCTTAGGAGTCATCGGGCATCTTATTGTTTCCATAGATAGACAACTCTTAGACTTTATTCATCAGCCTGCTGGACTTTTCCCTTTTCAGAAACATAGACACCATCTCCAAATTTTCTGATATTCTCGTTTATAACTGTTCTGGCTTGCTGAGTCAAAATAGCTAAATTTGATACATGGTTAGTGCCGTTTCCTTCAAGAATTAACTCATCATTCTGGACTCAAGATAGTGAACAAAGAATACCTTGTCTCATGCAAACCCTGCAGATGTAGTTTTCAACCAAGAAATTTCTAATTTCAACAAGAGACCCGTTCTACATAATGAGGTTAATGGGCAAGTGGCACAAATCTCATCTTGTAACAGGAGCCCAGTGTTGACACCCTTGATCATGTTCTATGCATGACTATAGATAGTGTGAACAGTAACCACTTCCTTTCTATTTCCCTACTATTTGTCAATGCTGGGGTCTCTTCACTCCAAGGAGAGTGAATTCTACATTGATGTGCCTGAAGTTCCTCCACAGAGTTTCTCTGGGGTCCTTGAAAATAACTGTGCGTCCTTTCAGAGTGATGTCAACATTTCCTGTAATGTCAACAGTCTGATGAGAATTATCTTTGTTCTCAGAGTAGAGGTAGCAAAAATCGTTAAGTGATCTGTTTTGAATGTATTATGTTTGAATTACCGTAGGGGCAATGTCAGGAAGACAGCTGAATATATGTGACTGAAGCTTATAGAAGAGATCTGGACAAAAGATACAAATTTGGGAGTCATCAGCATGGAAGTAAACATTATTTATGGTCATAGGACTAGGTAAGATCATCTAAGTGCCATTTGTTACGATGAGTAACATGTGTGTAGAAAACCTGAAAGTCTTTTGAGAATAAAATCTGAAACTTAAAACCATTTTTGCTAAAGACATCATCACAGAGGAGTGACCCACACTAAATTTGGGTTTTGTTTCTTGATTCACCTATGCCTAAAATTTATTCTGTTTAGTTGTACAGGCTTCTTGCATTCAAAGAAGCTCCTGTAATTCTACACTTTATATACTATTTTCAAAGAATAAATTAGCATGTTAAAGACGTTGGTGATTTACATGAAGACTTCATCAGAATAGTTAAATCTACAAAAGACAAAGAGCTGGCTGATGAAAGTGTTGACAAAGGTAAGGGTTATGTGTTGAATGACAGAAATAGCTTTCACAAAAATGCAGTTCAGAGTGATGACTTGGAATGTTAGAAATAAATGATATTAGTTACATTAAAAGTTATGTATTTCTGTTGAAACAATTATTCAAGTAGAAGATTGGTGATACATATCTATGTAATAGATTATTTTTTTTTAATTTGTAGGTTAAAAAAAGTAAAGGCTAAATTTCAATTAACCATGTGAGGTAGGTACTTAAAATAAAATGTAAATTTAAGCTGTGTGGTAATCAGTTAAAATCAGATAGACCTGAAGTGTAATCCATGCCATCACGTCCCAGCAATGTGTCTTTGGAGTCTTACTATCTATGCCACTTCTCAAATTCTCATAATAACAGTCTAGAACATAAAGAGCTTTCCTCAAACATTGTTTGAAGGGATTTTTCCCTGTTACTAAGCATATTACAAAATTATTTTAATAGTTGCACAAGGGTCCATTTACTGAAAGTTCTAAGCCATCATTTATCTATTATCCTTCTGTTGGATGTTTAGAATATTTTTCATTTTACATTATCATAACTTTTTATTTGTTTTGAATATCAGCCCTTGGTATTCTGCAGAAGCTCTGCTATACATGCCCCCACCCAAGTCTATTCACTTGACCCTCTCTTACAAGATGTTTAGATAGCCTCTACTCCTTCACTCTCCTCTCATACCTCCAAGACCTCTTCTCTATTTTCCCCCTCAGCTTGTTGATCTTGCTTCTTACGCTAAAAAAAGAAAAGAAAAGAGAAAAAGAAGCAAACAGAAGAAAACATTCCAAGCTGCTACAATCAAGTCACCTATTTGTATCTGTGCCTATACATTCTGTCTTCCCTTCTGTTACTTTGAATGAACAGCCTGTGTTTTCACTGAAGGACATTTCTTCCACTTGTACACCTGCTCCAACACATTGCTCCAGGAATTTTTGTCTTGGACATTATAACTTTCCCTCTTGACTAAATTATTCCAAGGGCATACAAGCATTCTGCTATTTCTCCCATCTTAAAAAAAAAAATCAGAAAACAAAATTCTCAGTACCACATCCTTTTTCTACCTTATCTGCTCTCCTTTAGAGGAAAACGTCTAAAAGTTTTCTTTATAAGCTGTCCTCAGTTCCTTGCTTTCCATTCTCTTGAATCCTATCCAATTAGCATTTCACCCCATAGTCCATCAAAACTTCCCTCAAGGTTATCACTACCTCCATATTTTAAGCCAATAATAAATGCTCCATCCTCATCTTATCTAAAAGACCAGCAGTACTAATAAGGCTGAGGATGGTCTCCTTAATATACTCTCTTCACTCAGCATCCAGGTTTTCATGTGCTCTTCTTTCTCTCCCAATTTTTATAGCTTCTCCTTCTCATTCAGTTTTGCTGAGTTTATAGTATCTCATGACCTCCAAACACTGGAAAAGCTCGAGCCTCAGTTCTACTCTTAAAACCTCTTGATTTTATACCATCACTGCCCTGTGATCTTATCCATAACTTTTTTATGCTGAAAACTTTCAAATTTATATCACCAGCTCAGACCCCTCTGAACTCTACACTTAGATGTACAACTTTCTAGTAAGATATACCTGTTGGATGTAAGAATTTCAAAGACTAAACTCATGATCCGTACCTCCAAACCTGCCCTTCCCACAATCTTTCTAAAAATCAATAAAATCAATCTTCTTAAAATCAATCAGTATATCAATACTCTGGTCTTTCCCATTTCTCAGGCCAAAAAAAAAAAAAAGTCATTCCTGATTTGATCATTCTTTTTGCTTCTTATACTTTTCCTCTGTCAACACATTCTTTCCTTTCTACCTTCAAAATGCAGGCAGTGTCTGAACATTTTTCATTATTTCCATTACTCCTATCCTAATACAAGCTATCACTATCACTCACTCAGATTACCATAATGACCTTCTGGTTCAGGGGTGTGCACTTTTACCCACAAGGATCAGATAGTGAGTGTTTTAGTTACTGCAGGCCATAAGGTCCTGTTGCAGCTACTTACCTCTGCCACAATGTGAAAACAGCCATCTACAGTATGCAATTTAATGAATGCAGCTGTGTTCCAATAAAACTATTTACTAAAACAGGAAGCTGGCCAGATGTGAACTATGGGCTATAGTTTTCCAACACCTATTCTAGTTTGTCTCTCTGACTCATCTTTCTTTCCTAATATCTATTCTCAATACAAGGGCCACAGTGATCCCTTTGAAATGAAAATCAAAGCACATGATACATCTACTTAAAACTGCTTGTGTTCCCCATTTCACTCACAGGAAAAGCCAAAATTCTTAGTATGGCATACAAATTTCTAAACAATGTTTCCTCAATTTTGCTCCCTGTGATCCAGCCGCATTGATCTTTCTGCTGGTCCTTGAACTTGCCACATGCATGACGGCATTTGTCCTTTTTATGTCCTGTCTGAGAACCCATGGAACTGTGAAGCTCACTTTCCACCTTCTTTAGGTCCCTGATCAAACGTCACATTTTCAAGGAAGCCTTTCCTCCCTAAGAAATTACCATCACTCTCCTCCCAACATGCCCCATTCTCTTTTCCTGCTTTATTCTTTTTCCACCAATACCAGCTGGTATGCTAAAAAGTTTAATTTTTATTTGTTCCCTCCTCAGAATACGTCCCACTACAATATTGGGATATACTTGAGGATAAGTTTGTTTTAATGGTTTTCTATTTTATCCCCAGAATCTAGAACAGTTTCTGGTATATGATTTGGGACCAGTAAATAAATATTTGTTGAATGAAGCACCGTAAATGAACATGGGGAGGGCAAGAGAGAGTTCCTGGCCTAGATGTACCGAAGAGAAATTACTGCATCACATGGTAGAAGTTATTTAAAATTTCAAATTTAATATGCCAAGGTTTATCTCTAATTTTTTTACATAACGTTTTGATGCCCTTTCTTCCCTCTGTCTCTGTGATGCTTAATTTTTTGTGTCAATATGATTGAACTAAGGGATGCACTGATAGCTGGTAAAACATTATTTCTGGATGTTTCAATGAGGGAGTTTCTAGAAGAGGTTAGCATTTGAATTGAACTGAACAAAGCAGATGGGGCCAATCCCATTGGAGGCCCATACAGGGCAAAAGGGTGGAAGAAGGGTGAACTTCCTCTCTCTCTGGTTGATCTGAGACATCCATCTTCTCTTGCCCTCCTGATTCTCAGACTTTCTGACTCAGACCACTACTTACACCATTGGTCTCCCAATTCTAAGGCTTTCAGACTCAGACTGAATTCCACCACTGCCTTTCTGCGTCTCCTGTTTGCAGACAACACATCCTGGGACCTCTTGGCCTCCTTAACTATGTGATCCAATTCCTATAATAAATCTCCTTTTATCTCTATCTACATCTATATTTACTATTGGCTCTGTTTCTCTGGAGAACCTTGACTAATATAGCCTCCAAAATGAAAATGACTGTTTATTTAACATGCTTTCAGTATTACCCAACTGAACTACATGTACACGGTCACATGTATACTATTTCTAGTTATACTAATCTCATATTTTTCTCCTATTATGCTCACAAACGAAACAGACAGGTCCAATATTTTACTTAGGAGCAAAGAACTTCAGAGACTACTTTAAAGCATTCTGTGTATTATAGTACTTACCCCTCTAAACTCTAATCATTATTTTCATTGTTGACAACTCCCCTTAGATCAGCATGCTGTTGAGTATATCTAACTAATTTAACTAGTAATTTAGCAACTAACTTAACTGGTAAGACCCAAGATCTCCCTATTTCAGGTGTGAGAAAAGCACAGAATGAATGAATGAATAAACAGATGAATCAATGTTTAGCAGTACTGGCATCAGGGCTTGGGCTCTCTTACTTCTAGTATGGTCTTCTCTCCACTACAGCTTTTACAGTGACTTCACAAATACTTGTTAAGAGGTAGAAAGTCCCCTAAACTTCGACTTCTAAAAACAATGACAAAAAACCAAAAGCCCTACACACCCAACTGCCATTCTAACTACACAACAGATAATTCATGAAATGAAAAGACTAATAAAAGCAAACCACAGAATTGGTTTCACAAAGTTATTCTGAAAACAAATGCAGCAATAAATTAGTCAGTGGCTGGGTTTGAAAAGAGAACCTGTACAGAATAAAAAGGGCTGCTCCTGCATAGCACAGGGATATCAGCTCAGTGCTTTGTGACCGCCTGGAGGGGTGGGATAGGGAGGGTGGGAGGGAGGGAGACGCAAGAGGGAAGAGATATGGGGATATAAGTATACGTATAGCTGATTCACTTTGTGACACAGCAGAAACTAACACAACAATGTAAAGCAATTATACTCCAATAAAGATGCTAAAAAAAAAAACAAAGAAGGGCTGGTAGATAAATCCCTTCCATGATTCTATAATAGTAATTCTTAAATGTATTTTAGTTTTGGTTTCTGAACCCCTGGTATCAGTATCACACAGGATGCTTGTTAAGAATTCAGAGTTTGTGACCCCCAACCCAATCTCCGAATTTCTGGAGAGCTAATCCTGGAATCTGAATTTTAACTACCCCTCAGATTCTTATATACACTTTAGATTTACAGTCAGAGCCTTGCTACTCAATGTGCTCTGGAACCAGCCACAAGGACACCACTGTGGAAGGTGCTAGTGATGATGCATATTCTCAGGCCTCTCCTCAATCCTACCCAAGTCTTCATTTTAACAAGATCCCTGGGTGATATGAATGCAAATTAAAATTTAAGAAGCACTACTCTTGAGATCACCTTTCCATACGCAATGAAACATAAAGGAACTATTATTTCCCCTATTAGCTAGTCTTTCTTTACACTTTCCATTAATCGCTCTCCAATATTACTTTAGAGCCCTACATGGAAACTAGACCATTAATTTACATAAGATAGAATTATGTAATACATAAAAACAGAATGGTCGAAGAGGAAAGGACCTTAGAGAGCACCTCTTTGAACTCCTTCAATCTACAGATGCAGAGAAATCAGACCCAGAGAGGTCATCTGGGCTCATGAAGATAACTGATGGTTAAGCCAAGAATATATTTCAGGTCCCCTGATTCTGATTTCCTGGCTAATTATATGCTGCTTCCTTCCAGAAGAATTTTACTCATAATTGGGGTTTTACTAAAAATTTGGCCTTTAACTTATACAGTTTTTTTCAAAGCAAAGTCAAATAGTTAGCAAGTAAGAAATCCACTGTTAGTCAAATGTGACATCATCAGTCATCCTAAAAAGGGGACTAATTTTAAAAAAAGGACTAGGTTCCTCTATAATCAAGATTATTTTTTAATCTAATTCATTTTTCAGAATAATTACTCAAAATGAATCACTGTCAGTTTACAGTAATAATCAGAGAGGAGTTAGAAAATATTGGTGATATTGCAGGGTTCAATTTCTTCCCAAGATAAGAAGATCAAATCAATCCAACAACTGGGAATTGCATTACAGCTATTTCTAAATGGAGTTTAGCTGCATCATTTTACATTCCAGGTCCTTTGGTCTCCAATGTTCAATTTTCTTGTGTGAAAAATATATGCACAGTGGATATAAGATGGTATTTTGGAACTAATTACAGCCTCTTTCAGCTTCCTAAAGGAGGCTTTCTTAGCACAAGCAAATGCCTTCCTTTATTTCTTTCTTTGCTTTTTGTCTAGTCAAAAAGGAATGACAAACAACTCAGTCCTGAATGATTCTCTTTTGAGTTGTGAAAGGGACAAATAAGACAGGAATGTGCCAGTAAAGCAATAATACAGTGAATTTACATATTAATGATGATCCACTCACACAGGATTTGTTTCTCAAGTAAACAGCCTGAGCTATTCTGCCTCTCCTAACATGTGAAATCATTTAGTATAGTGCCTAACACAGGGGTTCTAAATAAATATTACTGTTGTTTTTTATAAACCCCAGACCATAACATAAGCATTTCCCCCAAGTATTAAAGCAGATTTTTAAGGTCCAGTTAACTCTTTCAGAAGAGAGAACATTACATAACTCAAAATGTAACTGTTTGTACTTAGAAATTGTGAAATAATGTCGCTCAGGACGCAAACAGTTTTAACAGAGGAACCCAACTGAGTGGATTCAGAGTGTGTGCTGGGGGAAGAAAACTGTGCTGACTCATGGTCCATCTGATATTGCTTTTCTGACCAAATGCTTCATTATATAAGAATTTCTTCTTTGATATGGCCACTTGCTGTTAAAACTGCTCACCGTGACCTCAAATGTCACAAGAAGCAATGCAAGCACATTGGGTTACTATTTGTGAGACAGATGACTCAGTTAGTCTAAAATGGTTTTAGAGGAATTGATCTTGAGATAGGATTAGATAGCCAGTTGTTAATTTTTTTAGCCTAAGCCTCAGTTTCTTCTCTAAATTGAGGATGCAAATATCTACTTTAGAAGGTTTTTACGGAAAGGATTAATGTAATGCTGTAGGAAAGGTTTGTATCAACTGCCTGACCTAAGTGAGACACTCAATATTACTGATTTCCTTCTCCCTTTATACATGCCGGTCTGGTGACTTCTTGTCTATGTTTGTAAAAACAGTAAAAACTATAGAAGTTGGCAACCTCTGTTCAATCCAAGCCAATTTATACATACAAGAGTAGACCAGCCCTATAATGGGCTGAACTGCCACAAAGGATAGTCAGCAATCAGGATAGTACCCCCGTGATTATATCTAGCTCTATGTATGCAAATATATTTGGAATTCAGTCAAAACAACTGACACAAGAACTTTGAATTTAAGAGTCTTAATTTCAAAGAGTAAATGAATACCAGAGCTTCTATCTTGCCCAGCAATTTTTCACATGAAAGCAATAGCTAATTACTTTCTCAGTAGAAAATATCAGACTTTGGAAGTGCAAACTACTTGTAATTTTTCAGTGGTCACCAATCGTCTCAAGTAAAACCTAGTAAAAGCAGATAAATAAAAGGAAATCCTACAAGACTGAATTTAGCCATATTTCTATTTTATACACATGTATTTCACTTAATTGAGCTAAGAGGATACAGTATTCAATTGACGGTTTTAGTCAATTCAGGCTTTACAACAATGATTCAGTCAAAGGTTCATACTGGCAAACTCTGTAGCCTACCAACCCAGTGAAATATTGAAATCTTTGGGAGTATGTTCTCAGGCTGTGTAAGCATCATGAATTTAATTCAATAAAACTTTTTTTGCTAGATTTTTCTCTGCTAATAAAAGAGCTTCAACAGGAGACACTTGATGTTTTAGCATACCACAAAAATCAAAGTATATGTTGTAGAATTAAGGACTGGACTCTTAAGAAACACAGCAAATAGTTAAGCCACTGCATGAATGTAGTATGCATATCTATACCACACTGGACAGTCAGAAGCTTGAAAAATTAGCTACATTGTAAATAGTGGTTTGATTGTACTGTGAAAATGATCTAATTCATACTAAGAGGATAAAAAAAATATATTATCATGAAAGAGAAAATCTTGGGAAGATGGGAATTGTGTCAGTTTGCTAGGGCTGTCATGACAAAATACCACAGACTGGGTGGCTTAAACAACAGAAATTTATTTCTCACAGTTTTGGAGACTGAAGTCCAAGATCAAGGTGTCAGCAGATTTGGTTTCTCCTGAGACCTCTTTTCTTGGCTTACAGATGGCAGGCCTCTTGGTGTGTCCTCACACGGCCTTTCTCTATATATGTGCATCCCTGGTTCTCTTTCTCCTCTTATAAAGGATATCAATCATGTTGGATTAGGACTCTACTGGTCTCATTTTAACTTAATCACCTTTGAAGGTCCTATAGCCACATATAATCACATGAATTAAGATCACCCAAACAACCTCATTTAATTTAATTACCACTTAAAAGGCCCTATTGCTGAATATACTTACATTCTGTGGTACTGAGGGTTAGAATTTCAATATAAGAATTTGGTTGGCGTGGGAAGGGGATGGGGATAAGGGACACAATTCAGCCCATAATAGAAATATATCTGCATGTGGCCAGGTCATCGTTCCTGCTGTGAATTTTCTACTGTTAAACTGATTTCCTTTTATGAAACAGTGAATTAGGAAATTCTTGCATGTTTTGTTACATATCTATCATTCTTATTATCACTCTTGTAGGTCTTTAGGTTAGCTATTGATAGGACACAGATGGTATATTTTGTCAGACCTTTTTACTATGACTAAGAGTTTTGTAAAAATCTTTTACTTGGAATGAAGTTAATAGCCGAGCATAAAACTAAACAACACATTTGGCATCCAAGCTTCCTTCAAAATTCTCATTGGAACAAACTGCGAGGTTCAAAGAATACAGTAACTTTCTTTTTTCCCCAAGTCAAAGGATAGGATTAGAAGTGTTGTTAGAGAAAATGTAATTGTCAGTGTTATGTAAATATAGACTTTGGAGGATTCTCAGAAAGAACCTTTGGTTGGCATTTCTGTATAGATTTAACTTCTAATAAATTGTAAGTCATATTGTGAAATGTGAAACTAATGTAGAGAACAGTAAATTCATTCAATGCTCCATAATTTTGGAGCCCTAAAAGGTGAATTTCTCTAATTTCTTTTGCTACAAAGTAAAGAGTAAGCTTTAACAAACTTTTTCGGTATTTGTTTCCTTTGGAGAAAAAGTAATTTGGATGTTAGATATAACACAAACTATTTAAAATATCTGCATTATCTTGGCTGAGCAGAGCCGTAAGCCTAGTTTCATAGGAACTGAGGGTATTTCTCTAATCTTCTGTCTGATGCACTAGTTTCAGCCTGACACTATGTCTATGACTTCCTCCTATAGCCTATTAGGATGGTACAAGACACCATCTGCCCTTCTGGGTTTACCTTCATACAAATCTGGGTTCTACCCTCTCAAAGACAAGAAGGGGGTTTCTTTGCTTTTCCCAAGACATGCTGAAAAACGTTTACTTTAATACTGCTATGTTTTACCACATATTTCATCTCTATTTCATTCTTTTCCTAACTAGTAACAGTATTTTTTACTAAAAAAAATTAATACGAGAAAATGTTTCATTCTGAGAACACATTAAGTAACAGTAGAGATCAAGGTTAGAAGGTTTATAAAATGATCACAAATATTTCAAGACAGATAATTCATGCTGAGCATAACTCTGTAAACATCCAAATTTTTTTTTGGCCAGGGATCAGGGTAGGGAGAATCATTTTATTCTCTTATTTGTAAGTGGTCATTTAGTTGTAAGCAATAAAAACCAACCCTCCCTCCCCAAAAAAGAAAATAAACTATCTTAGGATTCTTAGTTCACAGAATTGAAGTTTAACATTCAGTTATAAGAAGAACAGAAATCATCAGAACAGCTCTAGAGAGTTTTATCTCTTATAAATTGAGATACACAGAGACTGGAAATGCTACTAAAATAGGAATTTGCTAGAGATTACCAGATAATAAAGATACTGCAAAGATTTATGGCAAAAGAATGAGAAAACAAACATCCCTTAACTAAAATGCTATAAAATAATTCATTGTTTAGATCACTGGAAGCAAAAGATGGAAGACAAGAGAAGAGATTTATCCCATAGAAATAGTCCTAAAATAAGCATGGATCACCAAGATGGCACAAAGTTCTAAGATTTTCTTCTAACTTTCAAATCATACTGAATAGAAAGAAAGCTTTGGAAAAGTTAGTGGCTAAAATGGACTAACCCAGAGCTTTATCAGCATTTTTAAAAGAAATGCTTTTATAAAAAAAAGAAACCACACAATAAAACATGACAAAATACAAGAAACAACGTGGCCCTCAACTTGGCTTATGCCATTAAGATCCTATACATTATTCTGTATAAAGCAAAAGATGTTTTACCCAACCAACACTAATCTATTCATGTAGGAACACTGACATTAGCCAAGTATTCAAGTCCACCTACAAACTTTCACCTAATTTATTATATTTAATATTTATACAATATTGTCTAACTCTATATCATATAAAAGTATACATTTATGAAAAAATATTACATAGATATATTTTATTTACAAGAAAAAGTACATAAAGTGTGACTCTGGGGAAAAATATAGAAAGGTAGAATAAATGGGCCAAAATAATTTAAAAATATAATTGAAGAACATTTCTGAAACTAGAGTTGAAATTGAATACTTAAAAGATAAAGCAAATTATATACAAATATGTTTTTATATGTTTTCTTTAGCCTCTTCCATAATAATACTCAACTTTAGAATATAGTAGAGTAATATCTAAAAAAATTTGAAAGGATGGTGGCACAATCCTTTATGTATAGGCAATTTGTCTTTCAAAATACAATAACAAACAGGCATTCTTTAGCAAGCTTGACACTGGGAATATAGCATATATGAAAATTATATTTGATGGTAAGCTAAAAGATTAATCAAACTGGAAGAATCCTAGAATGGAGATGCTGTGATGAACAGATTTTAGGAACTATAACGCTAATACTCAATAAAGGAGAGAATTAAGGTTTCATAACTGTAAATAAGCAGTAGGTACCTTGACAATATAAAAATAAAAGTATAATGAAACAATATACTATAGAGATGGAGGAGAAAGAAATAAGTGAGATACTGTCCTTATAATTTTTGTCAAGAATTCAATACAGACTAAAACTGAAATATTAAGAGAAACACAATAATGAATTCATAACCTTAAGTGTCTTCATAATATTCTTTTACAAGTTGAGAAATTTCTTTAGATACTTATGTCATTTATTATAGAGAAATATTTATCAGAAATTAAGCAGTTCCCTCAGTTTCATCTTATTTTCTTTTTGTAAGTACATTTACTTAATGGTTTATATAGAATCAGGAATAATGAAATCCCAGGTTTTAAAATTATTTCTATTTATATGCTTTTATATTTTCATAGAGATAAGTCTGGAACAATGTTACCCAGTTGTTAACAAATGATTATATCTCAAATACTTTGTTTTCTTTTTTTTTCTTTATCTAATGCATGTTTTAGACTGCTTTTATACAACAGTTGCATATAATCTTAACAGAAAAGTCACCATTCTTTCCAAAAAGTGTACTTCATATGATAGCATATATAGATAGAGTATTTAAAATATCAACTCATAAAATTATAAATTGGAGGGACTCATAGTATCTATCTTAGAGGTCATATGAAGATTTATTGTAAAAACTTAGAACAGTCCCTGGCACATAGTAATCATGCAATATGCATTAGCTACACCTTCAGCTAACCACATCTATGCTAGTAGAGCTATTATTTTTACTTAAGTGAGAATCTGATAAATTATAACTTGTAAATACTACTCATATTTTTTTTCTCTTGAAAAATAGAACAATAACTACTAAGCATTATTATGGGGGTTAAAAAAATCATTACTTAAAGGCAGATGCTGGGTAGTTGTCTAGGCTAACTCTCTAAGTGATTCACTCTTTCATACCACCTCATTGTACCCATTTATAATTAAATACCTGCTGTGACTAAAATATTCTGTGAGGTACTCTAGACACAGTAGTGAACAAGAGAGATTGCAGGTAGGCATTCATTTCTCATCAATAGTAAAAATTCTATATGGTAAATCTTATAATATAAAATTTCTAATGTCCTGATTAGCATAGTCAATATATTTCAATGTTGACTCTGAAAGAATTCAAACGTTTAAACTACATTGTTATTAAGCTTATTTGCATCCATGTATAAATTAATTCTGATATAATATTCAGTCATAATTTTTTGAAAGCATCAATAAGCTTTTAGTATTTAATACTGATTCAAATGAGGTTTTGACTTACATCCTCACATGTTCCATATCATTTCTTTCAGAAGACTATGAGGCTATGCTAAAGAAAAATGAGTTGTAAGGTCAAGAGATCCCCATTTCCCAACAACCAATGACTTCCCAGTAGAAACCACTACATGTTCTTACTACAACTTAATTACTTTTTGACAAATTCTCTTAGTGTTTCATAAATTAATAAATTATTTTAATTAAGGCAATGCATTTTTTAATAAAAGGGCTTTATAATATACTGGCTCTGAAATAATAAATTACCAAATATATAATGTCAACACAAAAAATTCCAATAATGGACACAAATGTCAAACACAAAAATTCCAATTAACTTCCCTATAAGTTATCTCTGTTTAATGATGAGTACAGGGCTTCCCTGGTGGCGCAGTGGTTGAGAGTCCGCCTGCCGATGCAGGGGACACGGGTTCGTGCCCCTGTCCGGGAGGATCCCACATGCCACGAAGTGGTTGGGCCCGTGAGCCATGGGCGCTGAGCCTGTGCGTCCGGAGCCTGTGCCCCACAACGGGAGAGGCCGCAGCAATGAGAGGCCCGCGTATCACAAAAAAAAAAAAAAAAAAAAAAAAAGAGTACAAACCACTACCTAATACAGTCGTTAAGGGCCAAATTTTAAATTAGCTTAAAAATAGGGAATTTTTTAGATTAAAAGTTGAATACTTAAGCCAAATATTTGCAAATCCTCACACTTATAGTAAGAAAATTATGTTTTAGATGTTCAAGTCTTAAATATTTAATAATAGTAATTTGCCAGCTTGATACATGATTCACATAAATACTTTATTACTAGCAGTTTAGAGAAATGATGTTACTTTTGTAATTACAATTCACTTCTTTATCTTTTGATAGTGAGTGAGTTTTATTGAGTATGCTTGAAAATGTAAAATTCATAGACTAATTCTGAAATGTTATTCCAATAAAGTAAGTTCACTCTTGAGAGGAATTTTATCAGAATGATAAAGTGGTTTTTAGTCAAGATGTGAATCCAGTCATTATGGGAAAGTGATAGTCTCCTTGGTTAGCAAGGAAGGTGTTGGAATTGGGTAACAAATAAAAACTAAATGTTAAGTGAACAGAGAATCAGGAGCATGAAAAGCCTATAGTAGAACGTCTTATCACACCAGCTAGGTAAGAATTATAAAAACTAAACCAGGAATAAGATTGCTAAAGAGAAGTCTTAACAAAATGTTCCAGCTGAGAAAAAGATGCAGCAACTAGAAAGGAAAGCAGGCAGTAGAAATTGCCTTTGAAGCAACTTTACTGCCTCCAGAAGGAAATGTTTTCATGGGTGTGGCTTTTTTTTTTAACCAAAAGCATAATGTTCAGACTGGAAGAGGCTTGGCACTCTCAAACGCCTCTGCTGGGAAAACAAATAGGTAAAATTTTTCTAAGTTTCAAATACATAGCACATAAAAAATTTTCAAGCAAACATGCCAATATCATATGATCACCACAGATGTAATATTTACAATTTAATATGAATATGCAAAAAAGATTTTCCTCCAACAGTATTTTTTGAGAGAACTGATCAGAGATTATTTTAATAGAAAACCTAATAGTCAACAAAAGGCAGTTGGCTAAATTAATTATGATAATGCTATGTAATCATAAAAACTCTTTTGAAAAACTCCAGTAAATTGATATATATAGGGACATAAACGGCTGTCATGTATGGTGAAAAACGCAAATTGCACAACTATATGTATAATGTGAATACGTTATATATTCATATAATTATACATATACTTATACACATGTGCTTGCATATATTTGTATGCATAAATTATAGATTTTGTGTATAGATACATGTGTAGAATAGAATAAATAGCTAGATATTATCTATATGAGGGATTTTTTTTTGCATCATCAGTTTCTGTCTCAGTCAAGGTTGAGACAAGATCCAAAAGTTTTACCATTCCCCTCCAAATCATATTTATTTCATAAAGCTTCAGATAACTTTTTACTCAAGATACTGTAGAGAAAAAGAAGGGAAAACATTATGTGGAGCATAGAAAAATAATTTAATAACCCTCATGGGACATTTCTGTTCTCTTGCCAAATTCTCTTGTCATTTGTCTTCTCTCCCTCATCCTCATCTTCAATCCAGCTCTCTCTCTCTCTTTCCCTCATATTTCCTCCCTTTCTCTCTCTCTCTCTCTCTCTCTCTCTCTCTCTCTCTCTCTCTCACACACACACACACACACATTCCTCCCAAGGCTCCTTATTCACCCCCTCATGTTGGTCTCTAAACCATTATTTTTTAAGCAGTTTTGCTTTTTTGCATTCTCACATTTCTAGCAACAGTGGATATAAAGAGTTCCTATTTCATAAATGGTTATCTCCCTGGGAAAAATAAAATTGCAATCGACTGGAGCAAAGACAATTTATCCCACCTAGCCTTACTTAAATGGCTAATTTCTAAGGAAAATTAATGTTGTTTTTGTTTTAAGGCAATAGATGTAGATAACAGAATACCAAGTGTTGGGAAGACTATGAAAGAGCTGGAACTCTCATACACTTTTAGTGAAAATATAAATTGGTACATCCACTATGAAAACTATTTGTAATATATGCCAAAGAGTAACATAAAAAATATCCATGACCCAGTATTTCAATTTTAGCTGAATATCCAAATGAAATATATATGTACAGATATAACATACATCATGTATATATACACTGAAAGACATATTCATAGCAAAATTTTCATAATATCTAGAAACTGGCAACAATCTAAAAGTTAGAATGAATAAATTGGGGTTTATTCATACAACGTAATACATTGTAATTTATATAATACAATGCAATGTTACTATACCATAATATAAAGAACTAAATGATACATTCATCAACACGATTATCTTTACAATCATAAAAATGGAAGCTTGACATAAAGAAGTATATATGGCATGATTTAATGTGTGAAAAAAAGTGGTTAGAATCCAGTTTAAAAAAAGAAACAGAAACCATTGTAGTTATTTCATATAAAGAGCATTTAATATAGGGAATTAGATACAAAAGTAATGTAAAGGCTTAGAAAGAAATAAAAGGAAACTAGGATACTCAGAGAACAGCAAATGAAGGAAGGTGACATAAACTACTTAGACTAGAAAAAGAAAATTAATGTAACTGAGAGTCCGGGACTGCTATGCTGCTGGGCCTGCCTAAGGAACCACCACCAAGGCTGCTACAACGGAAGCCGAAATGCTAAACAACCACTGGCACTACAGAAGCCTGCAGAAGCCCATCCATGTTGCTGCTCCGGACAGAACCAGAACCTCGAATACCCTGCCACTGAGACTGAGAGAGCGCTCACTGCTGCTGTGTGCTCAGTGACTATCTGTGTCAAGCTGCTGAGGCTGCTGGAGTGACCAAGGTCATGATTTCTCATACTACTGCTGCCCAAGCAGATAGCCAGGGACCTGTACTTGCCTATCTCAGTTACTGTTTCCTGAGACTCTACCAGGAGCAAATAAAAAGTGGTTCTCCCTTTCCTTTCCTGTTTTAATAACATGTCTGATCTTCCCGTTTGAAGAATTTAACCAGAAACCTACTACTGTCAGCGAGGCCTGTTATTAATCCTTGCGTCTAGTTTCCTGCAGTATACGTACCAGAGAAGATACAGTGCAGAATAACCATCATAGTCCATCCTGCTACACCCATTTAACCAGGGAATTTAATATAGCATTAAAGTATTAAAAAGCCAGGAAACAAATAAAATGTGTAAAAAAAAAAGATTACTCAGACATTAACATTAATAACTCAGGAAACTACTTACTACCCCTAGGTCAGGAGAAGCAAAAGGGAAAATCGTGTTACCCCAGTGCCCACAAGCACCATGCTCTCGAGGACTGTTGGAGCTGGCAGGACTGCATGTGGGGATTAAGGAAAGGGAGGATTCTGGCTCACCCAGCCAAGAGGATAGAGGTGCTATTCACTGAAATATGCAATGTTAGAGAAATATAATCAAGTCTTCTTTGCAGAAAGGTAAAAGTCTATGTACCAATCCCATTGGTGCTGCAGTGGACCAGGAACCCACAAACATAGCAGAGGGGAGCATGAACAGGCAGAAAAGTTAAAGAAGGCCAACTAACAAATAACCGACACAAGGAAAATGTTTTGTTATTAAAAATATAAAAAATATTAAGCAATTAACATAAATTAGATTACTAGCAAGTCAATATTTTTGTGTTAATTTGAAATCTACAGTTATTAAAGTTTTCAGCAATATTAACAAGCATTTAAAATTATTCCAATGGCAATGTACATTTATGTACACAATAATACCAAATTCCATGCAGATTGATGAGACTAGTGTTTGCTCTAGAAATTATAAACAGAACTAACGTGGAAATTTAAATATAAACATTTCAGGTCAAGAGGTAATATGAGATACTAAATGCTTTCACTAGTTAATCTCCATGAGAGAGTAAATATCTTCAGATAATGATTTCAATCATGCTCCTGAACAAGCAGCTCTGTGATTTAAATATCTAAACTCAGCAGTTTTCCTGTTCATTTGTATTATCCGAAAAGACTTCTTCCTGCTCATAAAAGACACTTTGAAAGTAGGTCTTACTGATCTTGAATGCCTTCTAAAACTCATATTCTATGATATTGGACTCTATCTCCATCATAAGAGGTGATGAACCATGTCACCTGTGTGTTCTCCACAAACATTCATTGAAAACCTACTACCTTACTATGCTCCATGTGTTGAGGGAGGAAAAAAGGAAAAAGTGAAATTGATAAATCTTTCTGCCCAATAGGTATTTCAGTCCAGTAGATAACTGAATACTATATTTGAAAAACTCAAAGGACACGGAATTGTAATGTTTGTTTGTTTGTTTTTTTAAAGAAGCTGGACTTTTTTGGGGGTAGGAGTTTATTAATTTATTTTATTTATTTTTGCTGTGTTGGGTCTTCATTTCTGTGCGAGGGCTTTCTCTAGTTGTGGCAAGTGGGGGCCACTCTTCATCATGGTGCGCTGGCCTCTCACTATTGCGGCCTCTCTTGCTGTGGAGCACAGGCTCCAAACGCGCAGGCTCAGTAGTTGTGGCTCATGGGCCTAGTTGCTCCGCGGCATGTGGGATCTTCCCAGACCAAGGCTCAAACCCGTGTCCCCTGCATTAGCAGGCAGATTCTCAACCACTGCGCCACTAGGGAAGCCCCAGGAATTGTAATGTTTAAAGAAGAGTAATGCTAAATGAGCTTGGGGAGACATATCACACCCAGTCATTCACGGCTAAGGGAGCAATATCAAAGAGTTTGGTCTTTATCTTAAGATAGGATGATATTAAAGAATATTTAATGATGTAGTGTCAAGATCAAATAAGTGTGCTTTGAAGGATCACTTTAGCTGCTATGCAGAGAATGGATTCAATGATGTTACTGCAGTGGTTAAGCAGAGAGACACTGGTGGAACTGACATGGACAAAGTGTTATGGGAAGGAAGAGTGGTAGGCAGATTTGAGACATTTAGTGAGTAAAAGCAATATAAAGTATTTATGGATTGGATGTGGAGAGTGGTGAAAAGGAAAGGAGGCACTGACTATAATGCCAAGGAATAAGACTGGCAAGAATGAATGAACACTGATAGCAAACACTAGAGCAAAACACCTCATATCCTTTTATATTTGACTCTCATCCTCACTGCGACACCAGAAGGGGTTTCTCAAAGGCCCTTAATCATATTCTGTCTCCAAAACCAACAGTTATTTCTTGGTTTTCTTTCTTGGTGTTCTCTGAGCTATTAATAGGTACTCCTGGTTTCTCATATTTCTTTGGTCTGATTGTTCCCAATATTGAGTTTTCTTGGAGGATTTACTCTTAGCCAAATCTTTGGCCATGTTTCCTGTTTTAATTGATGGTAACACTAACCCCCCGCCCCAAGTACTGTAGTCAAAACCTTAGACTTGTTTTAACTCCTTTCTCTCCTGTCAAATTGGTTGACAAGTCCTATTGATTTTTACATCTAAAGTATCTCTCTAATTTTCTCATACTCTTCATTACATACCTCCATGTCTATAGCACTTTTCTCCTCACAGTTCCCACCAACTCAAAATCTATCCCTCTCCATTTCAGTTTATACATGGTTGACATATTAACTGTAGATATCATCTTAATTTTCTGTTCAAAAAGATTTGGTTTCTCTGAGAACAAATTCTCTACACCATCACCTACTATACAATGTACTTTTTTCATCAGATACTAACTTACATTCCAATCTCGATGGAAACTACCCACTATACTAGCCATTCTAAGATTTACCAGTCCATATAAGACAGTATTATTTACGTTTTAACAAGTACATACACATGTACCCATGAAAATACTAGTTCCATCCATGAACTGAAATCGATGACTTAGGAAGAGAGGTGAAAGGGAGACATATTTTGTTGTTGAATCATTCATGTTTTGTACTGTGTAGTATGTAATACGTCTTAAAAATATTCAAGTCATCTTTTCAGAATATAAAAATGCAATGGTGTCATTTCAATAGGCATAATATTTAAAGGACAAATTTAACCTTCAACAATATTCATACAGTGAAATTATACCTGCCTTTGCAAATAAAATCAAGTTACCTTAAACCGAAAGAATTTTGTGCTAAGCAGTCTTGGGAACCACAGAGAAAATATGTGATCTCGGCATTTCTTGGAAATGTTCCACCTTAGAAAAGCTAAGCCAATATCATCCATTTAGCTTACTCCTAAATTTTAAACTGGACCCAAGATTTATATGTAATTAGTGTATACTTACATAAAAAGTGAGCAGTAGAGTGAGATAACTACCTGCCATGCCAACCTATTTCCTTTTTGCTCTTTCAACATTTCTTCTATTTTTTTAGGTAACATTTCAGTTTTCCTCTGGAAAATCAACTGTTTTCTTTTTTAGTCTGTGTGGTCTGAGATGAGTTGATCCTAGCTGTCTCGGGTGTATGAGTTTACCCAACAGGGAAACCAAGAATCAGTCAGTGAACTTGACTGTGATCAATTCACAGATGGGCAGAATGTGCCAATGAATCCGTTCCTGGGCTTTTGCTGCAATGTTTAAGAAGCACTCCTTCTGTGTTATTAAGCAAGTAGAATATAAGCTTAGAATTACCCATTTCTTAACTGGGTTGTTTGGGGTTTTTTTTTTTTTTTTTTTTGAGATTCAGTTGTATGAGCTGCTTATATATTTTGGATATTAGCCCCTTGGTGGTCATATCATTTGCAGATATTTTCTCCCATTCTGTAGGTTGTACTTTAGTTTTGTTTTTTTTTTTGCGGTACGCGGGCCTCTCACTGTTGTGACCTCTCCCGTTGCAGAGCACAGGCTCCGGATGCGCAGGCTCATCGGCCATGGCTCACGGGTCCAGCCATTCCGCGGCATGTGGGATCTTCCCGGACCGGGGCACGAACCCGTGTCCCCTGCATCGGCAGGTGGACTCTCAACCACTGCTCCACCAGGGAAGCCCTGTATTTTAGTTTTGTTCATGGCTTCCTTTGCTTTGCAAAAGCTCTGAGGTTTAATTAGGTCCCATTTGCTTATTTTTGCTTTTATTTTTTGCCTTAGGAGACATATCTAAAAACATCTTTCTACAATTTATGTCAAAGAGTGCTCTGCCAATGTTCTCTTCTAGGAGAGAAGGTTTTACATTTAGGTCTTTAAACCGTTTTGAGACACTGCTTTTTGTTTTGGTATATGGTGTGAGGAAATGTTCTAATTCTTTTTCATGAAGCTGTCCAGTTTTCCCAGCACCACTTACAAAAGAAACTGTCTTTTATCCATTATATATTCTTGCCTCCTTTGTCGTAGATTAATTCACTGTAGGTGCATGGACTCTCAGTATATATGTAGGGTGCACTGTGGTGGCGTGACCGCAATCAGAGATCCAGGCAGTTTCTGAGGTGCTGCCTGATTATATACCAACAATGGCCGCTGCCACCCTACTCAGGCTCCACCTTGGGACCAGGTTGCCTCTGCATCCCATGGTTGAGTCTTTTTCCTGGTCATGGTTGCCCCAGATCCAGTACCACACTGTGATACTGGGGTGTGCAGCAAGGTGGTCTCGGGACACCCAGCAGCCGCTAGAGCAGACCTCTCCTCCTCCTTGCCTCTGGGACTAGCCTGCACAGGCGTGAGCATGTGCTCCTCCCAAGCAGAGTCCCAGCTTTCCACAGCCCTTCCATTTGTCCCAGCAGTCCTCCAACCAGCCGAGGCCACTTCTCTTCTCTGTGTAGGACCCCAGGACTGAGGTGTCCAACTTGTGGCTCGAAATGCTCATTCCCCAGGGCCAATCTCCACCCACGTAATCATCATTTTCCTCTGAGTCCCCTCCCAGAGGCCCAGGTCCCGATCAGGCACAGGCACACTTTTCTTCCCTTCCTGTCTAACTATGTGTATATCTTCCATACAGCCTTGGTTGTATAGGAGTCCTGCTGGTTTCCAGTTAGCTTCCAGTGAGAATTGTTCCACATGTAGATGTATTTTTGACGTGTTCATGGTGGGAGGTGAGCTCCACATCCTCTTAGTCCACCATCTTTATCCTGCCTCCTACAGTGCACTATTTTTCATTACATTTCTTACAACTGTAACAAAATATTTCATTATTATTTATTGAAAAAATTATTATTTACAGTTATTAACTCTACATTTGTTACTCTTACTAGGTTATAAACTTAAATGACAGCAGGGATCATATCTGCATTGTTTACTCCTCTCCCCAGTCCTAGCAGACAGACAAAATGAATTAAATAGAGTCAATTTGCAATAAACATTAAAATGCTTGGAAAATTGTATTTCAAATTCTGTTGTACTAAACACTTCAAGTAATGTTGATGGTAAACTGCCTCTTATTTTGTTGTTGTTGTTATAAATTAGCTCAATATAGAGACGAGCACCTAAAACAGAATGTCAAGCCTTGATTACATTTTCTGACCAAGCCAACTTGTTTGAGTCTCATTTTTGCTAAGAATAATCTCAAGATTAAAAGTCACAAATGAGCTTCTAAAACTATTCTGAAAGTATATTGTCCAGAGAGAGGTCACATTTTAAAAAGAAATATTATATATGCTTCTATAACATGTTTTGAAATGTAAGTTTGAAGAATGTGCAATTTCTGGTATTGTTTTCTGTAAACGTTTAGATACTTTGCCCCTTCAAAATATATCCATAAGATTACATTTATCCCTTAATGCTTGTCTAAACGCCATTTATATGAATAACTTTACCCTTTGGTTTTCAAATACCAAGTTTTTTTCAATTATGTCCATATTGGATTTGATTTTTTGAATTGTGAATTTTAGCAATGGAAATAAGTGCCACGTTTCATGTGATAGCATTTTCATCATTATATCAGATAAATTTTGCCTGAACTTATATCTATTGTGGGAGGTGGGGAAGGAGAGCAGATGAATATTAAACATATTCAACACAGATACGTCAGAAAGATTTCTATGCAATTTGTTTGCATACTTCTAAAATTTTCAATATACAATCTTACATTCTCCATGGCTGACCTTTTGTTTCTTAAGTGAATTTTAATAAAAGAACTACTTCTATCATTATTCTTTATGCTATCCACCACCTGCTAGGATGAAGCTACAGAGCAAAAGCTTATTACCATTAAAATATGTCAGCATTAGTAAGTACCACTAGAATTTTACAACTTTTATAACATACAGCCATTTATTTAAAGTTGCAAGCAGATTTTCTTTCCTTATTCACATTTGGCACCCTTGTAAAAAAACACTGTCCATAGAAGTAGATGTTTATTTCTGGACTCTCAATTCTCTTCCATTGGTCTATTTGTCTATAAAGACCAATATAGAAACATATGCCCATGGCACACTGTTTTGGTTACTGTAGCTTCGTAGCAAATTTTAAAATTGGGAAGTGTGAGTCCTCCAACTTTGTTCCTTGTAAATATTGTTTTGGTTATTTGGGCTCCTTAAGTTCCATATGAATTTGAGAATCAGCTTTTCCACTTAAATAAAAAAAAAAGCTTATCCCTAAGCTTAAACATTTTCAGTGTTTCATAATTGAGTGTGATGTTAGCTGTAGGTTTTCCATAAATGCTCTTTATCCTGTTGAGGAAATTTTCTTCTATTCCTAGTTTATTGAGTGTTTTTACATGAAAGGGTATTGGACTATCTTAAGTGTCTTTTTTTCAATCGAGTTTTTTTTTTCCCTTCTTACTAGTAATGTGGTGTATTACACTGACTGATTTTCTTAAGCTGAATCACTCTTTAAATCCTGGGATAAAGCCCACTTGGTTAGATTATATAATCCTTTTAATATGCTGTTGGATTTGGTTTGCCAGTATTTTGTACCTGTATTTATAAGGGAAATTGGTCTGTAATTTTCTTTCTGATTATGTCTTTAACTGGCTTGATATCACAGTAATGCTAGCCTTATGGAATGAATTAGGAAGCGTTACCTTCTTTTCTATTAAACATTTTGTAGAATTCACCAGTGAAACCATCTGGTCCTGGACTTTCTTTGTTTAGAGGCTTTTGATTACTAAACCAATCTCTTTGTTATAGCTCTGCTGAGATTTCTTTTTCTTCTTAAATCAGTTTAGATTTAATCTGTCAGTTTAATTTGTTTTTAAGAATCTGTCCATTTCATCTATGTTCCCTAATTTGTTGACATACGGTGTTCAGAAAATTCTCTTATCATCCTTTTTACTTTTGGAAGGTTGGTAGTAATGTCCCCACTTTCATTTCTTATGGGTTATTTGTGTCTCACAAGAGCTTCTGAAGTAACATTCAGTGAAGTCTCAATTTTATGTCGTCCTATCCAGTAAATATTAATGCAATTAAGAACATGTATTTTATCGTTCAGTGATGTAAAAATATGTGACATTTTTACCTCACTATGCCTTAGGAAATCATCAGAAATTCATATATTTAGTGAAAAAGATGTTTGTTTTAGAATCTTTACAATAGGAAACACAATCTAAATTACCAGCATTAGGAATTAAATAATACTAACTATGGTATCTCTTTGCAATGAAATATTATACAGATAACAAAAATATAACATTATATTTATTAATGTATTTATTGAAATGGAGAACCTCAAAATATAAAAAAAATTTAAAGGGATATAAAATGTTGAAATGTTGTGGAAAGTACAAAGGTACCCCTAAGTTTTGAAAGATGACACAGGACATAGTTTTTGCTCTGATTTTCCTTGGTCTTACTGTCAAAGAGGATTCTGGACTATGGATAAGCTAAATATCTGACTTCAAATTCTCTACCTTAGGGAAAAGAATTCAGTCAAATGAAAAATACTTAATTTGCATAGGCCTGAACATGAGTCATGGTTCTATGAGTTGGCTAAACTATTTTAGCTTGTGCTTGCCTAATTTGTGTATCAGGCTATCAGGAGCACAGCATTTTCTCACATTTTCAAAATTATGTTTTCCTGTAAACTTGACCAGCTTCATTCACTCCTTCAGAATAGTCTAAATTGAAATTGTGGATAGTGCTTTAGTAGAAAGAGTGTGACTTTGGTTTTTGCTGATTTTTAAAATTTTAAATACTTAATTGTTAGGATTTTTAAATTTTACTATTCCTTGAGGCCTAATGGAATTTAGCACAACTACAATAAACATAAACATAAAATTATCTAATTATGTTACATGTTTAGAAAAATGCAAAAATACGTTCTTCTACTTAGACTGCATCAATGCCAGTGAAGCTTGCAATGATCAATCAGTGCCACTCCTGCCTTGGGCCACAAGGCTCTGGGTTTATGTCCTCCACCTTGAAGAGAGAGCTAAGAACCGTATCTCACCATTCCGCTCACTACGCCAAAGCTGCTCACCCCCTTTCTTCCCAGGCACCCTTCCTACATAAGCAGATCTAAAACTATTTGAGTGATGCTATTCCCACGTTCATAAAACCTAGAGGATTTCCTTGCAGGAATAATTTGGACTTATTCTGCTAACAAATTTGTTATAAATTTTTAAATCTGTGAGCCCCAAGAAAATACTATTAAAGATATTTAAAATATTACTACTATTACTACTGCTGCTGCCACTATTAATAAAAAAGCAAACATCTGAAATGATAAACAAGAGACAAAAGAATTCTTAGTTTCTATGATAGATACTGTCATTACCAAGCAACCATCTGGTCTACTAGCTTTCAGTTCTGGACCACAGAGGGCAGAAAATGAGCCATGTACAGCATTTTCCTTTAACAAACAGCAGCACTGTTATCTATCACACCTATAAAGCTCTTAAGTGGCTCCTATGAGCTCTTTAAACTGATGGAAGTCTTGCCTTCCAGTTGAAGACATACTGCCTTAACACAAAGGCACGCCTGTTTAATATAGTTGAGTCAAAGGCCAAGGAGGAATGGCTTTAACTTTATTAACTTTCCCAGTAAAATGCAGGTCTAGAATTTTATGGCATACAGATGAGTCCAGGAATGGGCAGGGATTCCTAAAGAAAGGCCACAGAGATGACGGTGAAAACTGGTACTGTTAACAGTGGACGTGTTCTAAATTTTTCTGTTTTTCCTTGGTGGAACTACATTTAACATTCAAAGAATGAGCTCTCTAAGCCAGGGCTATGGAAGTTCTAATATATTCTAAGGCGGGGGTATAAGTATTTGCGTAATTCAATATTTTTTCCTCATTTGTTTGCTCTACTCATCCCCATAGAAATTTTGCAAGGTTTACATGAGAAACCCCAATGTAAAGTATCTGTTGTATGAAGACCAAAACATTATCAAAATGGTATTTCTGGCTGGTCAGGTCACCACACAGGTGACTGATTGGCAACCATGGCCTTTCTAATTGCTCTGCAATAGCTGAGCGGTTGTTTAACAAACTGCTTCATAAATGGTTTCAAGTATCCAAACTGAATAGTATCAGTTTAGTAAATTCACACCAATGTGGACAAAGAATCAAGCCTAGGTGGTCAACCTAAATGAGCTTTTATGATTTAAAGGAAAAGGAAGCACTAATTTTGGGGACTTATTATATGTTTGTCATTATGCTGAGCAATTCATTTTGTCATTTATTTCTCACTCAAAGACTGAAAAGTAATTTTTTTAAATTCCCATTCTACTCTTGAAAAATTTACACTCACAAGAGTTAAGAAATATGTCTGAGGTTACATGATTTTTATGTGGGAGAACCCAGATTCAAACTGATCTGTTCCTTCCAAACCTAGTGTTCCTTATCTCACACTGTTTCTCACTAGCACTAATGTTCATGGCCAACTCAAAAGGGCATTATTATAATGAAGATGATGGATCTAAAGCCAAGTTTGAGATGGTACCCCTCACTATAATTCCCATTATGAACAAAAGAGCAAAAGAGCTGACTTTCTAAAATACCATGAGCTAAACATTTGACATGCATTATCTCATTCCTCTAACAATTCTATGTGAGTCCCTAATATTAGGTCCATTTTACAGATGAGAAACTGATATATAAAAAGATGAAGAAACTTACTGAAAGTCTTTTAGCCAGTACATGGTAACAACCCAAAGCCAGAACTGCTAACCATGCTGATGGGAGGTGGGCTGTATGTCTGTCTCCTTTTTAATAATTCTTTCATAGTAAATCTTTCATTAAATACTGTTTCTTGTCATTACTTTCACTGCCTCTTGTCATGCTCTATTATTGTAGTTCCTTGACAAAAATACAGAGCAGATATACCTTCTTAAAATGCCCAAATGATTACCCACAAACAAGAAATTTGATATTGACCTTTATCTCTCCCAATTAAGACTATGCCAGCATGAGAATTGGGTAACATAACTTTGTCCAATATCTCAGTTTCTATACATTATACATCCATATCTTTAAGCGTTTTTCTTGATATAATTATGTTGACAAGTAGAAACTTTAAAGAAAAAAAGCATTTTAGTAAATGTTGGAAACAAAACATTCATTCACTCTGGGCTTAGTCAGAAACCAAAGTATGCTTTAAGTATTCGATCAAAGGTTGAACCCATGTACACTTACAGGAGGATAATAATTAAAGTGTCCTGTTAGTTAAAACTAAGATATGTTATTTGACATAATCTATCTGCTTATGTTACACTTTATTTTGTGCATGCTATTTAAAATCTATCTTTTACAGTGACCACAACTTTTTACTATGATATGCTCAATTTGTTTAAAAATTCTCAGATTTAATGCATTTGGTGTTACTTTATCACTAGAACTGTATAATGGAGAAGTAAAGTAACAGAATATGATTTAAAATAAGAAAGCACTTTCAGAAATCAGGCAATAATGATGTTAGGAGGATATTCAGAAATTTAAAAATATACAAAATACAAGAGAAAAGTAAACACAAATTACATTAATACAAATCTGCTCTACTGTATTTTATCAATGAGTCAGAATTAACCTCATCAGTCTTTTCTTGAAACTATGCACCATCCAAATATGTGTTCACTGTATTTTTTTCTTGCAAACAGATTTGTGTATGGTCTTTACTACCCAAATAAAAACTATTTTCTTATTTATAAACAAAATCTGTGTGAAAATTGGAGCTTGCCTAAACCCACTGTAAAAGATAATTTTAGAAATAGCAGCTCACTTTAGATCACCATTAGGAAGCGGTAGAACTTTGTATGGGATGGGGGAGTGGAACGGTAAGCACTTCTGAGAGGATCTCAGGAAAAAACCTTGCTTAATTTACAAACAGGACTTCTGGGCTAAAAGAAACTGATAGCCTTAAAAGAAATCAGCTGAGAGCCCATTATAACTGTCAATAATGCTTATTTGATAAAAATTTGTCAACACAATGTAATACTTTATAGTTGGAAGAAAACAAGACATTAGAGTCAAAAAGACCATTTGGGGCTTCCCTGGTGGCGCAGTGGTTGGGAGTCCGCCTGCTGATGCGGGGGACGTGGGTTCGTGCCCCGGTCTGGGAGGATCCCGCATGCCGCGGAGTGGCTGGGCCCGTGAGCCATGGCGGCTGGGCCTGCGCGTCCGGAGCCTGTGCTCCGCAGCGGGAGAGGCCACAGTAGTGAGAGGCCCGCATACCGCAAAAAAAAAAAAAAAAAAGACCATTTGTACAGATAAGGACATATCTGTTCTAGGAAGAGCAACAGGTGCAGAACTTTGTGCAGATAGAGTGTGTCTGCTGCACAAGGTTCAAAGCAAGGTGCCATAGCTTATTTGACTGCAAAAGTAGCTTTATTAACTTTTCTGACATCTCCATTATACTGTGAGTGACCTGAAGGGAAAGACTCTCTTACTCATAGCTGCAAACCTAGAATAGCCTGGTCCATCATAGGAACCCAGTTAACATGTACAGAAAGGAAAGAATTAAGCAGGCTCCTCCTCTTGCTAAGAAACATAGACTATTCTGCAAACAATTTATAAAAAGGTTTTTTTGACAAGTGAATATATTGATCCAAGTCTGGACAGGACCTGATAGAAGGAAGAAAGGAACAAGAGTTTAAAACAGTTGTAGTATTTTTAAAAAAATGAATGCAAGGCAATGGAAACAGGGCATAAATTAAAAAAGAAATTGGGAGAAACACCGCAAATGTTACAAAGGTAAATTCTGTGACTGCACATGACTTTTAAGAGAATGAGGGAAAACAAGAATGAGAATGACTCCGCAATACTGCCCTATAGAAAATCTTTTTCCTAAGCTCTAAATTTATATTTCCAACTACCCACTGTTTGAAGACTCCCAGACAATTCTGTCTCAGCATTCCCAAATTAATTTATTTTTAGACTCTTTCTCCATGTTCCCACCCACATAAATAGTCAACCTATTTTGTTTCCCATTCTTGCCTCGTAACCAATACCATTGCCTCCCCAATGAGTCCTCTCATTTATGCCATGGAAAAAGTCTGTAAGACAGAAAGCAAGTCTTTTTTCATTAAGTAGGGAAATAATAGCTTGTAAACGAATTAAGTTTTTGAGTGACAGCTTTAGTTTTAAAAGTATAAAGAAGTTTATATGTGCTTATGTAGAGAGCAAGAGTATAGGAAGGAAGAAGAATATAAGAGCAAAGAAGAAAATACAATAAAATGGACACAAACAATGCATTAAATTCCCAGGTAACAATAAGGGTCACAAGCAGACAAGAGATTTGCCATTCTCTTTTCCCTTTAGCTATTTGGCTTAAAAGAAGAAAAGACTGAGTACCAGGATCTAGGAGGGGAGTACCTAAAGGCCGTCTGTGAAAGTATAAAACTCTTGCTCTTAACACAGACGAGATGACTTGCACTATACAGGAAAGGATCTTGAGGAAAGATCATTAAAAACTGCAGAATTGGTATTTTTCTAAAACCCTAAGAGCCAAACCATTTGAGACCACCTATCTATGTCTGTTAATGACTCTGTGATATATCTGAATCTCAAAATAAACAACATAAGGAAGACACAAGGAAAAAGGAGAAGAATGATTCTAAGAAATAGGAAATATGGGGGATATTGACAAAGATGTCATAGATGCTTCACCACCATCATCATCAATGGCTTTATTGATACTGCCAAAACTTAATAAAAAATGAAAATAAAATATGAAAAAAATTCTACTCATAATAAAAACATAAAACGTCTAGGAATAAACAAAACATGTAATATGCAAGAGCATAGAAGAACTCTAGAAAGCAATACTGAGGGACAAGAAATAAGCACAACAAACAGAGAGTCATATACATGACCTTAAATTTGAAGACTTAAGCATTGCAAAGATGTTGTTTCTCTCCAAATCAAACAATAAAATTAATCTAATCTGTCCCCAACTAAATACTGAATTTTACTGGAGTATGAAAAGCAATTCTACAGTTTATTTGACATAAAATACAAAAATATTAAAAAAAAGAAGAAATGTGGGAGGAACTGTCTTTCTTGAAACTTATTTAAAAACAAGGATAATTAAGGCATAAAATTTTAGCATATGAATGAAAATGGAATAAGAAGATCGTGTGTTTATGTATGTGTATATATACCCTAGGGAGTAATACACACACACACACACACACACACACACACACACACACACACAGAGTATGAATTTAGAATATGATTAAAGTGACTTCTCCAAGTTCATAATGTGTTATTGAGTAAGTGGTATTGAGATGATAAACTCATGTGTATAAGAAACAAAACAAGCAAACAAAAAACTTAGATCTTATTGTATTCGTTTTCTAGGGCTTTTATAGCAATGTACCACAGACCGGTAGCTTAAACAACGGAAATAATTTTTCCAACAGTTCCAGAGGTACAATATCGGGGTATAAACCCTGTTGATTTCTTCTGAAATCTCTTTCCTTGGCTTGTAGTTGGCTACCTTCTCCCTGTTTCTTCACATAGTCTTCCCTCTGTGTCTGTGTCTAATCTCTTCTTACAGGGCCACAAGGTCCATTGGATTAGATCCTACCCATATGATCTCATTTTACCTTATTTAAGGCCTCTCTAAAAAGGCCTTATCTCCAAATGTAGTCACATTCTGAGGTACTGAGGGCTAGGACTTCAACATATGTATTTTGGCAGGACATAATTCAGCCCATAACACTTATATAAAATGCATTTTAAAGAATTAAGGAATTTTTTTTTCAAAAAAATAACTAAAACAGTACCCTTTTGAGCTCAATGCATAGGTTTCAGAGATTCTATGGACTTCCTGAAGTGTCAGGCAAAACTTTATGTGTTTGAGCATTTGTGCATATTTTTGAGAGAGAGGCTTTATCTTTCATAAGCTTTATGAAAGTAGCTGTAATTAAAATTTTCTTTAAAGTTTAGAACATTAAACTAGCGGAACATATAAGTGATATTTACATAATATTGAAGTAGGTAAAGACTCCCTAAGCTTAACAGCAAAAGCACTTAACCTAAAGGAAAATACAGATGGATTTGACTATGTAAATATTAAACAATTTTTATGGAGAAAGAAACTGTTAACAAAGTTAAAAGTAAAATCCTGCTGGAAATAATTATAGCATAGTTAGGGAGGTAGCATAAAATGGAGTTAAGCATACAGGTTTGAAATGGGATACACACACACACACACACACACACACACACACACACACACACACACACCCCTTTAATATTACCCTATGACTATGTGACTTTCCAAAGATTGTTTTTCTCTCATTCTTTCTTTAAGTCTAAAATGGAGATCATAATACTATTTTATAGGGTTATCAAGAAAATTATATACAATAAAATTTGTAAGAAGTTCATGCGACTTGCATGTAGTATGAATCAATAAATATTAAGAAGACAAAGATTCTATATAGCAATATAGATAATTGTATAGGATTCTTTTTAAAAATATGAAAAAAATAAACACCTTGAAGAAAAATTGACATCAGACATGGACAGAAAATCTAGTAAAGTTGCGCAAATCGTGAAAATATCAAGAAACAACGTGCAGCCTCACACTGAGAATAGCAAACAGGCCAGTACAAGTGGCTTAGAGATGGTTCTAAATAGAACCTAGTTCATACATTATTAATGGACAATGCCTAGCATATGATAAGTATTTAATAAATAAGTATGAAATAAATAGTTCTTACTTTAAAAGTATTAGGTAATAAATTTAGCCCATATTAATGTTTTAGAAGTTAAGAAAAATAGAATAAACCATATGAATAAGTAAGATTAAGAGAACTAATTTTAAAGGAAATAAATGCATGAAGCAAATGAGAAGACAGGATTTAAAAGGGACTCTAAAAAAAAGAGCGCCAATCAAGACAGTAGAATGACTTGTAACAACTCCAAGTTACAACAGGCTAAATATTTATAACAGAAACTCAAAATGGTAACGTTGTAAAATATTCCACAAGAAGGAGAAGGGTGGTGGGAAAGGAAGAATCAGTTGGAGTCAATACTCATAAAAGTAGAATGAGTTTGTCAAAGTCTCATGTTTTGGAGAGTTCCACTCCTAGGGAAGGTAGAGAATCTCAGCTTCTTTCCCCATCCTCACTCATCCTTTCCCATGACTCATTCTCCTTTCAGCTCATATTGTCATCACACGTGCTATGGCTCTATAATTAAAATAGGGTCAACTGTGTCACTTGCAGATGGCACAGACAGCCCAGGATCTCACCTTCCAATATGTCAACCTCCTCCTTCATATGCTCACAAATGATCCTGATTGGTTCATTGTGAGAAGGAAATTAGATGCTGTATGTGAATGCACTTTAAAATTAAAGTGCAATAGAATATTTTAACATTATAAGTAACTATTTTGAAGGGATGATTCAAAAAACATCTGACCATTGAGGTTTGAAAGGGTTCTGTTTAATGATTCAAACTCCTGTGACTCTCACTAACATTTAACCTCATCATTTATCTCACAGCAATGTATCATCATCACTCCACTTACACCTATCTGGAGAACTGGGATGCCAGCCTTCCATAAAGAGTGTAGCAGTTCAGGAACCCCTGAAATCCTAGCTGACAAAAAAGGATAATGAGGCCACAAAACTGCTAATACTCCTATACTGGAAGATCCAAGTATATATTGATGTTTAAACATCAATGTTTAAGATCCGAGTATAAATCAATTAAGCATCTATGTTTTTGGTCCAATCAATTAGAAGAAAAAATAGATTACCATGGAGTAAGAATAGGGAATGCAAGAAAAGGAAGGAAAAGTAAAATATGTGGACCCACATCACAATAGCAAGAACGTTATGTTTCAAGCCTCTAAGAGGGGAGTACAATAATTGACAGTTTTCACTCATAGGAGACCAGAGGAAAAAGCCACCTTAATTACATCGCTTAAGCCAGCCTCCTAACTCCCAGACTAGCTTCCCTTCCCCTAAGAAATGCCACTTCCCATTAGCCCCCCATGTTTGTTAGTCTGAGTGTTTTACAAAGTGGACCATCGCATCCAGGAATTTATGAAACAGATTTTTGTCATAAGATTGGATCACTGTAAGCAGATGGGGTAATGTGAAGCTTCAAGTAGCAGAAAGAGAGCTCCTTCTAAATTATTCATAGGAAATATGCCTCCAGACTGAAGAAATATCCCATGTGAGATAAACCCACATCAGCACACACACCTGCTCTATTTTTATTTTTCACTTTGGCTTGGCACCTCACACACACAAAGTCTCTCTGAGATTACTATGGTTTGGTTGATTGACAATCACTGATATTCCATCACTGAAATAAGAACTACATTAGCCATGCCTTTGATGTGCCCTGCATAAAGTGGAGATGGCAGAATATGTCCCTGAATATATGTAGCTTACATCTAACTGTGACAAGATACAGATTTCTTCTACACTCTGAGTTGCATTACTTGAAATGTTAATTTTCATGAGCTGAGATTGTTCTTAACCCACCAAATTAATTTTCTCAAACAGTACAGTTGATAATCTTAATAATATAAAACTCTCCTCATTATTTTTCCAAGTTTAATTTTGCCCTATTTACAGCCCATTTAGATAAAGCAAATTAAAGAGGCCATTCTTTTTGTGTATGTGTGCTAGACTGTGCATGTAAATGAGGAACATCTCAGCTAGGTAGGCAATTATTCATACTGAATATGTATTTGTGTCTAAATATTGATAAATGTATACATACCTTATTGTCACTTTGCAAAAAATACACCTGAATTTATTCTTAGGTGGGCTCAAGAAGACATTTTTCTTTTAATTTCTCTCAGAAGTAAAATGGTCTAGCTCCAGAATGTTGCTTACCATTACTGGTTGTGGCCTTAGGGACTGTTACTTTATTACCTTTCTGAACTGTACTTCAAAGAAATTAATTAATTGATGCTCTTAGCAGCCTCATCCTGACAAAAACATATGATACTCAAATGTTAAACATGGAACCTCAGATGAAACTGTCAAGAAAAAGCTGAAAGTGGTTATTAATATGGCTTTTGATAAATATCTGCTCAGCCTCACACTGTGCCTCGTCTGTTTTCATCATGGAGAGTAGTTAATCTGATTGATGAAGATCCTGGTTCAGACTGTCTCCCATGCTGAGTTGAATAACGGCACTTTATTTTTCCAAAAAAATTTCTTATTCTCAAGTGGAGATGTCTGTGCTTTCTCATTTGATTGTCTTCAGGAGCACAAACTTTAAGTGGGGTCCCTGACATTCCCTAAGAAGGTAGGAGTCCCTTACTGTCACCCAACCCCATAAACATGAGAGATGGGGCTGGTTTCCAGGACCTAGCTCTTCGCAAAGTGAGGGTTAATGAGAATGCTGTCAAGTACTCACGCTAACCCTCCAGGCATAGAAGAGCAAGCCCATCAGGACAAATCAGGCAGCCGGCACACATAGGCTATAAGCTTGGCTCATTATCATTATCCACCATCTCCCATGAGCCGTAACTTTTTTTTTTTTATCATAATTCAAATAGTTCCACTTCTAGTTAAGCACAGTCGCAATGGCTGACACAATAGAGAATGGGCTGTGCATCATGGCATTCGTGCTCTAGCTATGGTGGAGCCTCTTAAGTTCCCTCTTCCCACCTGAATTGCTAAGTGTTGGCACTGCTCACTGTCCCCAACTTAGTGAAAAAGAAATCTAACGCAAGAAGATAATTCAAAAACTAGTCTGATTGGAAGCAGTAAAAGATCAGTTTTTAAATAATCTCTTAATATCAGAGTAATGGCTAATTAGGGAAATTCAAGAAAAGAATGGAAAACTTTTTTTGTAGTCAACCATTTTGGATAACAAACATGATCAAATTACAAATCAATGTTTGAGTGAAAGAGAGAACTCGGTGCTGAAGTCTCCGTTCTTTTGGTAAAAGGTCTACAATCACGCAGGCATCTACGCTGTTGCATTGAGTTCATTATCACAAATCAAGCAGAACAATTGCTTGACATTTTATTTGTTGATGCAGACTTCAACATCCTTGTGCACCATCTAGATATGTAACTTGGACCTTAAAATTCTGGAAGCTATGCACTCTAACTTGTTCAACAGTACATTTTCTGTATCAGTTAATAAAGGATTGTTGGATAAGAAGCTTCTCTTCAGTTATTTTCTAAATGGTATGTGTGTATATGTTCATAAACTTCATATATATGTAAACCCACTTGCACACAGTCTCTAAAACAATGTGCATCTTAAAGAAATCAGTACTATTTTACATTAACTAATATTGAGTGGATAAGGTCAACACACTCTGAAATAAAACTGGTCTCTTTCTTAAACATATCTCTTACTGATTAGGACTTTTTGCTCTCCATATTAACCTTAATCAACTGGCTGGAGATAGCGTTTGCTAGTTTTCTCCACTATAAAGTCATTTTTTTCCCTCCCTTCTACAATGTATTCTTTGGAAGGAAGTCACAATGCACATTCCACCCTCAGTGGGTGGGGAGTTATGCTTCATCTCCTAGAGGGCTAAGTATCTACAAAAATTATTTGGAATTTTTCTGCATTACAGGTTTGTCTATCCTCCCCATTTATTTATTCAATTATTTATTTATGTCAAGACTCATGGATATTTATTTCATAATTTCAGTTATAAATTAATTATACTTTATTTTTTTGCTCAAATTATTTCAGCTTTGGCCGTTGGGAGTGCTTTCAATTTATCTCTAGCCATCAGGAGTGCTTTGAATTTATTTCAGTGTCATTTTGACATAATTCTGTCACTGTAGATTTTGTGGGGTTTTGGGGGGAGTGGGGCACACTCCCTTACTTTCTAATACTACAAGATGCTCCAGGCTCATCTTGTATATTTCGTATCCCTATTCCTAGAATCAGCCATATCTCCAAGGAGATCCAGTACCATTTTTGGAGACTGGTATTAGAAACCAAGATCTAGGTACTAGGACTATTGGAAATTATGGTTTAATTGAAAAATCTCCATTTCAAAAAACCAATTGTTATTTTGTATGTCTCAGATGATATCATCTTAAAATAAATTGGGCATGGGGAGCAGTGTGAAACCTTAGGGGAAATTTAAATCATATATTCAATGATGTGACAACCCACAAAACCTGTATAAGTGTTTCTCCTTGTAGAAGAGCACTTAAACACTGAAATACTATATCTAGCCAAAAATAATATGTTTTATGAGGTATTGTTTCATTTTAGCATTTGACTGTTTTCTTAAATTAAATGTGTAAAGGTTATTCCTTTAAACTTTAATTCCAAGTTAGTAGAAGAGGTAGGGGGTAGTGGGTAAGACAGGATGAACATTAGTGACTATCGGAGAAATTAAAAATGGAATTAAAGAACCTTGATAATGCCTTTTTAAAATTAAAATCAGTAAATTTAGTTGCATTATAAAGATGTTGTTTTACAAAAAAGATAATTTGGAAAGCTTTTCTTTACAATCAAATACTTCTTAGATAAACATACAAGATTCCATTATTCCATCAGAGTAATTTAAACCTTGAAAATATAAAGTTCGTATCAGTGGCAACAAATTACTTAGTTTCATCCAAAAAGGATACCCTTTCCCCAAAACCCAGTCTGTTAAACCAAATGTTATTCATTCAAGAATGTGGAATTTAACAAGTGATAAAAAGGCCAGGATACTTCACTCAGGAGTCAAAGGAGGTTTCCAGTTTTCATTCATTTTTTACAACAAAAGTACAGCTGAAGATATATAGAGAAATGCAAATAGAACCAGTGTCAAATGTTTATTAAGAATGATATACACTGTATTTTATGAATACTTAGCTAAATAAATTGGTAAGGCAGAACAAGAACCTAAGAGATGACTCTGAGGAAGACAGAATAAAATTTCTTATATTTCATTTGAACTAAAAATGTTTCTTAAAAATAGTATGAATTTTAGTTCAAACTGTTCTTCTTCTGTGAAGCTTCTTTGACTACTTCAAATGTATACAGCATATATATAGTATTAAAATATACAGTATACCCTGTATTTACTGATTTTTATATTACTTAGCACACTGAATTATAATTGTGTTTTACATGTCTATTCTCTCAATTAAATTTATTTAATGTGCTTTCAACAATATTTATGAAGAGTTTATGATAGTTTTATGTAATGGTTAAGAGTACAGGCTCTGTAATTAAAATGCTACATTCGGATCCTGAATCTACTACTTACAAAGTGTGTATTGACCTTGGGCAAGTTGATTCACCTTCCTGAGTCTTAATTTCCTCTTGTAAGAAAGGGTATCATATCAGGATATGTCATGTATTTATCATTTATAGCATATGATATGTTGTTATCATCATCGTTCTAGATGAGAAAATGCCCTGTATATTCTGGAGATTCAGTGCTAACATCACAGTTACTGCCCTCATGGAGTTTTCTTTCTATTGGACAGCAGACGAGTAAAAAGCAATTTTAATATACTATTATGATAAGACATACACAAAATACTAAGAACATACATGAATGGGCAAGTCATATAGAATTTGGGGATTTAGAGAAGTCTCACCCTTATTTCTTTCCTATTAATAGACAATTGGACTAGTTGACGTTCAGGTCAACTTTCAGCTCTCTTTGTATATAGCACAATACCAGGGACAAAAGGCCAGGAGTACAGCCACAGTTGTTGAGATTTTGGTTCTCTCACTCATAAATAACAAAGGTTACCAAAACTACAGTTGAGAAGGCCTGTGAAATTGCAAACTTTCCTTGATTTTGTTTTTATAGAAGCTTTTATACTTCTAAGATGGGAATTTTCACTTGGGCACTTTATAAAAATCCATCTGTTGATGAGTTAAGGCTTCAGACAGCTGATACCTGATCTCCAGAGTTGTTCTCTATCTACTCATCATTTCGTCCTATCAGACCTCCAGTTTCATGATCCTGCACAATTATACCTTAAACCAAATGTAGTTAGACAGTAATGCACAGCTTGCTGAAATAAACCTTCAATGTATAGTAATGGTAAAGAAACATTTGTAACTTAGTGATATTTTTACTTAGGTAAATATAAGTCTATTCAAATTGCCTGTTTCTTATGCGAGTTTTGACAAATTCTACCTTTCAAGGAGTTGGCTCATTTCATCTAGGTTATCAAATCTGTGGTCAGAGAGTTGTTTATAAATGTTGCTAAATTTTGTTGATAATTTTTTGCAGCTATGTTCATGAGATACCTTGACCCGTAGTTTTGTTTTCTTGTAATGTCTTTTTCTGGTTTTGGTAATCAGGGTAATGCTGGGCATCAGAATGAGTTGGCAAGTATTCCTCTGCTTCTATCTTCTGGAAGAGATTGTAGAGAACTGGTATAATTTATTCCTTAAACGTGTGGCAGATTTCACCAGTGAACCCATCGGGGCCTAGTGCTTTATATTTTGGAAAGTTATTAATATTGGTTCAATTTCTCTAATGTCCATCAAACTGTCTATTTCTTCTTGTGTGAGTTTTGAGAGACTGTCTTTCAAGGGATTTGGTCCATTTCATCTAGATTAACAAATTTGTAATCACAAAGTTGTTCATATTATTGTTATTATTCTTTTAATGTCTATAGTATCTGTAGTAATGTCCCTGCTTTCATTTCTGATATTAGTAATTTGTGTTCTCTTTTTTCTTAGCCTGACTATAGGCTTTTCAATTTTATTGATTTTTTTCCCAAGGAACTACCTTTTGGTTTTATTGATTTTCTCTAGTGATTTCCTGTTTTCAATTTCATTGATTTCTACTCTAATTTTTATTATTTTTCTTCTGCTTACTTTGGATTTAATTTTAATTCTTTGTCTAGTTTCCTAAGGTGGAAATTTAAGTTCTTGATTTTAGATTTTTCTTCTCTAATATATGCATTCAATGCTATAAATTTCCCTCTTAGCAGTTCTTTTACTGCATCCCATGAATTTAATAAGTTATGTTTTTATTTTCATTTAGTCTCAATATTTTAAAATTTCTCTTGAGATTTCTTCTTTGACCCATGTGTTATTGAGAAGTATGTTGTTTAATCTCTACATATTTGGGGATTTTTTAAAGCTATCTTTCTGTTATTAGTTTCCAGTTTAATTCTACTGTGTTCTGAGAGCAGACATTGTAAAATTTTTGTTCTCTTAAATTTGTTAAGGTGTGTTTTATGACCCAGAATGTTATGTATCTTGGGAATGTGTCATGTGAGCTTCAGAAGAAGATGTATTCTTCTGTTGTTGAAGTAGTCAGTAGATGTCAATTATATCTAGTTGACTGACGTTGCTACTGAGTTCAACTATGTCCTTACTGATTTTCTGCCTGCTGAATCTGTCCATTTCTGATAGAGAAATGTTAGAATCTCCAATTGTAACAGTAATTCATCTATTTCTCCTTGTAATTCTATCAGATTTTGCCTCACACTTTTTTTAAAATTTGATACTGTTATTTTCCTTGTGGCTACATTTATAAAATATATATATTTTTAAGTATAGTTGATTCACAATGTTGTTGCCTCACACGTTTTGATCCTCTGTTGTTAGGAGCATACATATTAACGACTGTTGTCTTCTTGAAGAATTGAACCCTTTATCATTATGTAAGGCCCCATTTCACCCTGATAACTTTCCTTGCTCTGAATCTTCTTTTTCTGAAATTAATATAGCTACTCACACTTTCTTTCAGTTAGTGTTACCACGGCATACATTTTTCTACCCCTTTAATTTGAATCTACTTGTATAGTTATGTTTAAATTGGATTTCTATGGACAACATATAATTAGGTCTTTTTTTTTTCCTATTTTTTGACCAGGCCACACGTTATGTGGGATCTTAGCTCCCTAACCAGGGACAGAACCCGTGTATCCTGCAACAGAAGCGTGGCATCTTAAACACTGGACCGCCAGGGGGTTTTGATCTACTCCAACATCCATTGTATTTTAATTAGTATAGTTAGACCATTGACATTTAAAGTGGTTATTGATACTAGTTGGATTAATATCTACCATATCTGCTACTGCCTTTATTTGTTGCCCTTGTCCTTCATTCCTATTTTTTGTCTGCTGCTATCTTTCTGCCTTTTGTGGTTTTAACTGAGCATTTCAAATAATTCCATTTTCACTCCTTGTTTAGCATATCAGTTATCATTCTTTTTTTTTTACCTGTTTTATTGGTTGCCCTAGAATTTATAATATGCATTTACAATTAATTCAACTCCTCTTTCAAATAACTCTATACCACCTCATGGTAGTGCATGTGCCTTTTAATAATTCTAATTCCCCTCTCCTATTTCTTATATCATTGCTGTCATTTATTTCATATATACATAACCTTAAATAGGCTTACTATTACTATTCATAAGTATAGATAATTGAATGTAGTGTTGCATTTTTTTGAACAAACTGTTATCTGTTAGATCATTTAAGAAAATAAAAAATTATACTTATTTCTTCAATCCTCTTCCTTTCTTTATATAAATCCATTTCTGACCTATATCATTTTCCTCCTCTCAAGAACTATTTAATGTTTCTGTTTTCTTTAATTTTTTTTTAATGTTTCTGTTCTGTTTTGGTTTTTTTTTTAACATTTTTATTGGAGCATAATTGCTTTACAATGGTGTGTTAGTTTCTGCTTTATAACAAACTGAATCAGCTATACATATACATATATCCCCATATCTCTTCCCTCGTGTCTCCCTTCCTCCCACTCTCCCTAACCCACCCCTCTAGGTGGTCACAAAGCACCGAAAAGACAGGCCTACTAGCAACAAATTCCCTCACATTTTGTCTGTAGAAGTCTTTATTTCTCCTTCACTTTTTTTAGTGAGATGCAGCTGATATACAATATCACTTCACTTTTGAAGAATAATTTCACAGGGTAAAGAATTTTTAAATTATTTTATCTCTCAACACCTTAAATATTTCACTCCACTCTCTTCTTGCTTGTGTAGTTTCTGAAAAGAAGTCACATGCAATTATTATCTTTGCTCCTCTATAGATAACTTTCTGTCTCCTCTGACTTCTTTCAAGATTTTTTAATTCACCTTTGATTTTCTGTAGTTTGAATCTGATATGCCTAGGTATAAATCTTTTTTGGATTTATCCTGTATTTATCTTATCATTTATCCTGGATCTATGGTGTTTGACATTAATTTGAGGACATTCTCAATCATGATTGTTTCAAATACATCTTCTTTTCCTTTCTTTCTTCCCCTTCTGGCATTCCAAGTATACCTATGTTACACCTTTTGTAGTTGTCCCACAGTGCTTGTGTAATCTATTTATATGTTTTTAGTATTTCTTTTCTTTTTGCCTTTCAGTATTAGAAGTTTCTGTTGACACATCCTCAAATTCACAAATTCTTTCCTCAGCTGAAAAAGTATCCTTATATTTTTGCCCATCAGAGGCATCCTTCATTTCTGTTACAGTGCTTTTAATCTCTGGAATTATTTATTCTTTCTTAGAATTTCCAACTCTGCTTACAGTACTCATTTGTTCTTGCATGCTGTCTCTTTTATCCATTAGAGCCCCTAGCATAATAATCATAGTTGTTTAAGTTCACATTCTGATAATTCTAACATCCCTGTCTTATCTGAGTCTGCTTCTAGTGCTCTGTTTCTTCAAACTGTGGTTTTGACCTGTGGTATGCCTTGTAAGTTTGTCTTTATAGTCAAACATGATGTACTGGGTAAAAGGAACTGAGGTAGATAAGACTTTAACATGGTGGTAAGTATGGGATGAGGGGAAGCATTCTATAGTGCTATAATTAAATCTTAGTCTTTTAGTGAACCTATGTTTCTGAACTGTGAACTTCACAACTGCTTCTCAGGTTTTCCTTGTCATTTTGTGGGACACTATGCCTATAGTGGGCTTCCCCGACATGGAAAGTTACAGTGCGCTGAACCTTATTTCCCTTCCTCCACGTGTAAGGATATAGTGAGCAGGTGTTGAGCATTTCCCTTTCACTAGATCAGTTTGACTCTGATAATACTTCAGTAGTCTAGGTTCTTAAATAGCTTCTTCTAAGGGAAGGCTTTGTTAAGAAGGACAGGATGCTCTGGCATATTTCAAAATGGATCCTGTCCCCTCTTGCTGGAAGCATGAGGGTTTCTTCCCAATATTCACCATGAGAACTTAGTATAGCTAAGGTAAAACTCACAAAGCGTATCTAGTCAATCCCCACCACCTCCCACCCCCATGACTGGGTCCCCCTGTGGTTTTTACCTCTCTGAGTTTTCCACCCTGAGTCCCAACAACTTGTCAACTACAGTTCAGATTTTCTTATCCCAGTACTGCTTCCTATGGAGATTTCTGCTTGAGAATTTAGGCTCCAGCAAGTTGTGATTCTTCATGTTTCCCTGTCTGTCCCTCCAATTTGGTGGCAGTGATTTGCTCTGCGACCTCACTTCTTGGAATAATCTGAGAGTTGTTGATTTTTCAGTTTGTTCAGCTATCTACTTGTTAGGACACAGTGACAATTTCTAAGCTCCTTATGTGCTGAACTAAAAACTGGAAAATTATCCTTATATTTTTGTTAGCCTCTTTAAGATAGAATACAACTGAATTTTTAAATCCTATCTGGAATATTGTCTTTTAATTGCAAATTTTTGTAATTATTGATGCGCTTAGATTTATTCCTCACATTTTCTCTACTCTTTTTCTTGTTCCTTTTTCCTTTCTTCCTCCTCTGTTTATTTTGATGTATTTGTTATTTTTCATTTCATTTTGGATACATTCGATTTCTATTCTTTCAGTGATTTTGGCATTTAACAAAAGTTATATTTTTCAGTATCTACATGCTCCTTTTAAGCAATACAGGAAAACAAATCACTCTCTCTCACCACCTCCCTAACTTACAAGGTAATGTTGTTCAGCATTTTAGTTATATCTTTTTTCATATAACACCGTAAATGTTAAACTTTGTTTTTCATGCAAAGTTTATATATAACATACATATTAACCAGTTCCTGTGTGCATCATTTATTCTTGCTTCTCAGCCTTTCTGAATTAAATCAAATTCCTTCTCCGTGAAATATATTCTACAGGAAGAATTTTTGGTGTAAGTTCTATTAGTGTTAAATGTTTCTACTTCTGTTTGTCTGAAATTGTCTTGATTTTAAGCCCTAATTCTCAAAATATAACTTTGCTTGTTATATAATTTTAGGTTACAAGTTATTTTTTTATCAGCACACAGAAAATATGATTTAACGGTCTTCTGCTGTGAGTTGGGTTGCCAGTTTACTTAAAAATAAACTGGGTGTTTTTTCCTTTTAATTCCTCTCTGACTTCTAAGAACTTAATTTTATACCTGGTGTTCTAAGTCTATGATATGTTTGGTTTGGAGTATCCTTTTATTTATCTTGTGTGAAATAGTTAAATCTAGTGGGTCTCCTGAGTCTGTGTTTTGTTGTCTTGGTCATCAATTTTTACTTTGAATACTGTCTCTCGTATGTTTTACCTATTCTTTGTTGATTAGATATGTATTAGACACGCTCATTCTAATTTTAGTGCCTTCTAACCTCTCCATATTTTTCATCTCTTTATCTTTCTGTGCTGTTTTGCAATTCTTCCCTCTGAATTTCACAAGCTTACTAATTCTTTCCTTACCTGGGTCATTTTGCTGTTTAATCCATCCATACCATTTTTTTATTTTTGTATTTTCCATTTCTGACATATTTTTCTCTTTAAAATATTGAATTTATCATAATATTGCAATATTTGAATGCTTTATAGATTTATTTCAGGTATCAATTGTTTTTGGCAGCTCTAGTCATAGAGGCTAGGTTCCTCCCATATTTTGTGATTCTTATCTCTCGTTTCATTTTCTTGTACTTTATGTTAATATTTTAAGTTGTGTATTGAAAATGCATTCCTCCAGAGATGATACGCTTTTGCTTGCCAGGCTTCTGAGAGCACAACAAATTCAGGGCCATTTTTTAAAATATTTTAGATTACAGTTGTTTTTTGTTTTGTTTTTGTTTTCACCAGATATGAATAAATCTCAAGTGAGATCCAGAAATTGCTTTCAAATACTCAAAGTGAAGTTCCTCCCACACCCTCCCCATCTAGCACCAAGTTTAAATAGACACATTTTGTTTATTTTGCATTTGGGATGCAAGGTTATTTTTAGTTCTCTCTTATATTGAGTTTGTACTCATCTGGGGTATCAGCTTTATTCCAGTGTCTTCAATTAGGTTTTCTACTTGGGCAGGTTCTAGGATTAGTCCTCTGACCTCTCCCTACCTCACGGTTATCAAAATAAGCTTCATTTATCACCAGAGTTCAGGAGGAATCTACAGGTTCAAAACTGGCTTGAGTGCACCCTTACCTTTATGGATTCCAACATTCATGCTGTCTTTGCCTTTTGAGGATTCTTCATTTTCTAAGAAATTTATTAAATTTTCTTTCAAATTTGTCTGTTTATTAGCATTTGTTGTTTATGTTACTGCAACTGCTGTTTTCAGGGAAATGCTTATTCAGGTTACCAAGTTATCCCAACTGCAGAAACAGAAGTTCCCATTCTTTCCTTAATCTCTCTCTTAATCTCTAAGTATCAGGATTTTATGCCCACAAATCCACTGAAACCACCCTTTTCAACGCCAAAGATTCCCATGTTGCCAAACCCAAATTTTATTCAATACTTGTTACTCAACACTCATCATCATATGACACTGTTACACTTCATTCTTTTCGAAATGCTTTTTTCCATTGGTTTCCAGGTATCACACTTCCATGGTTCTCACCTTTTCACACATATTGCTCCTTCGCAGTCATCTCTTTCATCCTCCCCCCTTTATTCTTTAGAGCATATTCAATCATAAATTGAAATGATGAGAGTTATTTTCTTTCGTGTTGTAGCTCCACTACGCTTAGACTCTTAACCATCTTGTTTATTGCTATATTCTCGAAACCTAAAATAAGGTCTGACACACAAAAAAAATAGTGCACCAGTGTGAAAAGCAGCTTAGCTAGTGCTTTAAGGGCAGTGGGGACTCTAGGGCCAGACTGGGCTCAAATCTTCATTCTACTGTGTGCTACAAACAAGTTACCAAATCTTCCCATAACTTACTGTAAAATGTTACTTAACTGTAAAATGGAGATAATAATAGTATCCACCTTAGGACTAAATTGAGTCAACAAAAGTGCTAGAGCAGTTCCTGGCATAAAGTTAACACTCAATAAATATCAACATGCTATTGTAGTAGCAGGCAGCAAATAAATGTTTGTTGAATTATCTATGAAATAATTAAATTAAATAAATTAAAAACTTAGGAGCTAGTTATTTTTAAGATAGAATAGCTGGTATTAGATCTATTTTCTTTCCCTCTATGAGAAAAAATTCTATAAAAAGAGAATATACCAAAAATAAAAAGGTATATCATTAAGAAGTTAATTATGGGCATGCTTCAGAATCATAAACTAGGGTTTCTGTAAATATTTCAAATAAAAATGTTAACAGAGATTTTTACCATTGATTCTATGTCACATTTGATCAGTTACATTTCATTTTGATACTGTGTAGCAAGAGTCATTGTCAAATAATCAGAAATAATTGGGGTGAAGAGCATGATAACATTTCTGTCTTTTATTTTTATTCAAAAAATAAGAAAATAAATATCAGCGAATGGTCTTCGTCTACTTCAGCAAGTTGAAATACTTTTAAATTTGACTTGCTCACTGTATTAGTCAACTTCAAGTAAGTTTTGCTGCAGTAGTAAATCCACATTCTCAATGAGTTACCTTACAAGGGTAAAGGATTCTCACTTCATGTCACATAATCATTGTGGGTTGGCTGCAAGGTAGTTTCTTTCCTCCTAATTTTGGGACTCAAGCAGTTTGGACTAAAGGAGCAGCCCCTAGCTACAGAAGGAAAAGACACTATGGCAGAACCATACAGTGGCTCCAAGGTACATACTTAGATGTTGGCACAAAACCCCTTTACTCACATTTATGGCCCAGGCAAATCATATATCAAGAGTCGTGTCAGTGAAGCAGGAAGCCATAATCGTCTTGTGAAGAGGGGCAATGCAAGTCACATGTCCAAACATGATATTAAAAGTGTAGGGATGTATAATCTCAAAATAGAGGAAATAATTATACTTAAATATCTCCCATACCAATATTAGAAGGAGGTGGGTGGGGGCACACATGTAATCTAAATATATACTTTAAGTCATTCTTGAAAGATCATTTTCATAAACAATAAAAGAGAGCAGCTTTCATTATAGTTAATTCATCAATTTAACCAGTCATAATGACAATACATATTATTACATTATTTGCCTACAGTTATTACAATTAATTATGAAACTGGCAAAAGTGGACAATTTGTGTTATGCCATAGTCTGTCATTCATTGGAAACAGAAGTTAGGGCTCCTTGATTAATGAATTTAGACATGTAGTAAGACTCAACTTCTTCTAAAATTTTCCTATATAAACTGTACACTTTTTTCCTCCTACTGCTTAATTTATGATATTAGTTTCTTGAATAATTAGCTATACCAGGAACTGAGATACAAGAAAGATTGACTCAGCCTCCTTTATTTTTCAAAGCAAGACATCCAGAGACAAAGATGCAATAATTTTTGTAATTTCATGGAAATTTTCAGGGGAAAGTACCAATTTCACAGTGACATCTAGGGAAATGTGATGATTTCATGCAGATTTAATTCTCTGTGCCTAAACCATCCACAAACACAGCTCACATGAGTGTAAAAACAGACAGCTTTCTGTAGAATTTTCAGTATTCTAATTATAAAAATGAATGAAAAGGTGAAGTAGAGAATTTTGAAAGAGAATTTGCTGTTATAAAAATTAGAGGAATAATCATATATTCTCTTGAAGAAAACTATTCAAAAATATGAATTTAGATTTAAAAACATTTCAAATCAAATACAATTCCCCATTGGCAAATTTCTAATTTAATGTTGGTACAAATTGCCAATTTTTCCACAAGTAACACAAACTGTCATCTGACAACAGCTTACAAAATCTGTTTGATTATTGATGTAAAAAAGATTTTCAGTTAATTTTTAAATACATTTAAAAAATATTATATCATAAAAAAGGGAGGGCTTCCCTGGTGGCACGGTGGTTGGGAGTCCGCCTGCTGATGCAGGAGACATGGGTTCGTGCCCCGGTCTAGGAAGATCCCACATGCCACGGAGCGGCTGGGCCCGTGAGCCATGGCTGCTGAGCCTGTGCGTCCAGAGCCTGTGCATCCAGAGCCTGTGCTATGCAACGGGAGAGGCCACAACAGTGAGAGGCCAGCGTACCACACACACACACAAAAAAAAAAAAAAAAAAAATAGGGAGAAGACTCAAATCAAAAGAATTAGAAATGAAAAAGGAGAAGTAACAACTGACATTACAGAAATACAAAGGATCATAAGAGATTACTACAAGCATCTATATGCCAATAAAATGGACAACCTGGAAAAATGGACAAATTCTTAGAAATACACAACCTTCTGAGACTGAACCAGGAAGAAATAGAAAATATGAACAGACCAATCACAAGCACTGAAATTGAAACTGTGATTAAAAATGTTCCAACAAACAAAAGCCCAGGACAAGATGGCTTCACAGGCGAATTCCATCAAACATTTAGAGAAGAGCTAACACCTATCCTTCTCAAACTCTTCCAAAATATACCAGAGGGAAGAACACTCCCAAACTCATTCTACAAGGCCACATCACCCTGATACCAAAACCAGACAAAGATGTCACAAAGAAAGAAAACTACAGGCCAATATCACTGATGAACATAGATGCAAAAATCTTCAACAAAATACTGGCAAACAGAATTCAACAGCACATTAAAAGGATCATACAATATGATCAAGTGGGGTTTATCCCAGGAATGCAAGGATTCCTCAATATACGCAAATCAATGTGATATAGTATATTAACAAATTGAAGGAGAAAAACCATATGATCATCTCAATAGATGCAGAGAAAGCTTTCGACAAAATTCAACACGCGTTTATGATAAAAACCCTCAGGAAAGTAGGCATAGAGGGAACTTACCTCAACATAATAAAGGCCATATATGACAAACCCACAGTCAACATCCTCCTCAATGGTGAAAAACTGAAAGCATTTCCACTAAGATCAGGAACGAGACAATGTTGCCCACTCTCACCACTATTATCCAACATAGTTCTGGAAGTTTTAGCTTCAGCAATCAGAGAAGAAAAAGAAATAAAAGGAATCCAAATCGGAAAAGAAGAAGTACAGCTGTCACTGTTTGCAGATGACATGATATATACTATACATAGAGAATCCTAAAGATGCTACCAGAAAACTACTAAAGCTAATCAATTAATTTGGTAAAGTAGCAGGATGCAAAATTAATGCACAGAAATCTCTGGCATTCCTATACACTAATGATGAAAAATCTGAATGTGAAATTAAGAAAACACTCCCATTTACCACTGCAATAAAAGGAATAAAGTATCTAGGAATAAACCTACCTAAGGAGACAAAAGACCTGTATGCAGAAAATTATAAGACACTGATGAAAGAAATTAAAGATGATACAAACGGATGGAGAGATATACCATGTTCTTGGATTGGAAGAATCAACATTGTGAAAAAGACTCTACTACCCAAAGCAATAAACAGATTCAATGCAATCCCTATAAAACTACCAATGGAATTTTTCACAGAACTAGAGCAAAAAATCTCACAAGTTATATGGAAACACAAAAGACCCTGAAGAGCCAAAGCAATCTTGAGAAAGAAAAACTGAGCTGGAGGAATCAGGCTCCCTGACTTCAGACTATACTACAAAGCTACAGTAATCAAGACTGTATGATACTGGCACAAAAACAGAAATATAGATCAATGGAACAGAATAGAAAGCCCAGAGATAAACCCACACAGATATGGTCTCCTTATCTTTGATAAAGGAGGCAAGAATACACAATGGAGAAAAGACAGCCTCTTCAATAAGTGGTGCTGGCAAAACTGGACAGCTATATGTAAAAGAATGAAATTAGAACACTCCCTAACACCATACACAAAAGTAAACTCAAAATGGATTAAAGACCTAAATGTAAGGCCAGACACTATTAAATTCTTAGAGGAAAACATAGGCAGAAAACCCCATGACATAAATCACAGCAAGACCCTTTTTGACCCACCTCCTAGAGAAATGGAAATAAAAACAAAAATGGGACCTAATGAAACGTCAAAGCTTTTGCACAGCAAAGGAAACCATAAACAAGATGAAAAGACAACTCTGAGAATCGGAGAAAATATTTGCAAATGAAGCAACTGACAAAGGCTTAATTGCCAAAATTTACAAGCAGCTCACACAGCTCAATATCAAAAAAACAAACAACCCAATCCAAAACTGGGCAGAAGACCTAAACAGACACTTATACAAAGAAGATATACAGATTGCCAACAAACACATGAAAGGATGCTCAACATCACTAATCATTAGGGAAATGCAAATGAAAACTACAATGAGGTATCACCTCACACTGGTCAGTATGGCCATCATCAAAAAATCTACAAACAATAAATGCTGGAGAGGGTGTGGAGAAAAGGGAACCCTCTTGCACTTTTGGTGGGAATGTAAACTGATAGAGCCACTATGGAGAACAGTATGGAGGTTCCTTATAAAACTAAAAATAGAACTACCATACAACCCAGGAATCCCACTACTGGGCATATACCCTGAGAAAACCATAATTCAAACAGTCATGTACTACAATGTTCATTGCAGCTCTATTTACAATAGACAGGACATGAAAGCAACCTAAGTGTCCAACAACAGATGAATGGATAAAGAAGTTGTGGCACATATATACAATGGAATATTACTCAGCCATAAAAAGAAACAAAATTGAGTTATTTGTAGTGAGGTGGATGGACCTAGAGACTATCATACAGAGTGAAGTAAGTCAGAAAGAGAAAATCAAATACCGTATGCTAACACATATATATGGAATCTAAACCAAAAAATAATAATAATAATGGTCATGAAGAACCTAGGGGCAAGGCGGGAATAAAGATGTAGACCTACTAGAGAATGGACTTGAGGATATGGGGAGAGGGAAGAGTAAGCTGGGACAAAGTGAGAGAGCAGCATGGGCATATATACACTACCAAATGTAAAATAGAGAGCTAGTGAGAAGCAGCCGCATAGCACAGGGAGATCAGCTCGGTGCATTGTGACCAGGTAGAGGGGTGGGATAGGAAGGGTGGGAGGGAGGGAGATGCAAGAGGGAAGAGATATGGGGATATATGTATATGTGATTCACCTTACTATAAGGCAGAAACTAACACACCACTGTAAAGCAATTATACTCCAATAAAGATGTTAAAAAATATTATGATATTATGATATGACAACACACGGATCTGTGTACATATGGATATTGCTGTGTATGATCTTCGTTAATACATCAGGACATAAACAGCCAGGCCTTCAGTTTCAGTTTTTGTCCCACATAAAAATGATAAATTCTCACTAAATCTTTTTCAGACACAGAGTTCTTATAACAGCTGACAGCTGATAGAAGCAACACACAAAGAAATGATGCAACAAAAACTTCTTAAGGGTCAAACTACTTCCGGCATAAGGATTTTCTTCAAAGCCCCCTTCTTAGTGTATCTCCAGAACCTATTATTTTTCGATTCTATGTTAGCTCATTAGAAGACCTCACAAGAGTCTTTTCATCTTGGCAAGAGAAGGAAATAAAAGAATTAGGTTAAGGAAGCAATAGGAATATACAAGGTAACACAGTTATTAGTGTTCTTGGCATCTCCTAACCAGACTGCAGCAACTGAAACTTCCTTGTTTAACTCCCTGCTTTACACACAATGCAGCTATTCACACATGAAAAAATATTCAGTAAATATTAAATTACAAAACAAGGAATTGTGTCTGTGAATATAATGTAATAAGAGGTATCCTGATGATGGTAACCAGACCATAAGTAAAACCAAGAAAAAAGTACTAACAATGACTTGAGTAGGTAACTATTTTAAAGTCAACTATGATTGTGGAAAAGTTAAAGTGACTACTTTAAAATCTTCTAAAATTGTGAAACATCTGTATGTTTTCCAGAAACACAACTCACTTTAAGTATAGGGACAACCTGTGTGTAATTATATTTGCACCTTGACTGTTTTCCTATGAGTGAAGTTACACATTTATATCTGTACACCCATACAAACTCATGAATTATGTCAAGAATCACAACTCAACCATTTTCAGACTTTTATGATAAAATAAAAGCATACCAATGAACATTTCTAGTGATTATGACTGCTTTGGTTTTCTTTATTAGTGGTAATGGGAACTGAATTACAGCAATTATTCTCCATATAATTCTCTCCTTTCCCTTTAAGTTGGCAAGACACATTATTTTCTCTGCTATCCCAGTTAGTACTTAAAAAATACCTTATTAACTATGTACTTCTGATTATCAAAGACAGTGTTGCCAGAACATACAAAGCACAGAATAGAGTGGCACAGATAGGGTGTAGGAAGGTAGGTAGATAGGGCCAGATCGTGCACAGCCCTTCAGCTGGGAAATGGAGGTCAGATTGTATTTTAGAAGCAGTAGGAAGCTTACAGCATTGTTTTTATAAGCAGTGTTGGAACATGCTCTGATTTACATTTTGAATATGTCTCTCTGGTGTACGTGGAGAATGGTTTGGAAGTGGGCATGAGTAGAAGCCTTGCATGTCAGGCTAACGTGTCTGGAGTAATGAGATAATTGCTAACAGTAGAGGAATAGGACCAATTCTATACATTTTCTAAAGAGAATTCTTTAGAATTCTAAAAGCTATTGGAAAGCTATTGTAAATAGGCAAATGTGTGTGGAAACAATATGGCCTGAAGTAGAGAAATGGCAGTAGGAGAAAATAGAGATAAAATAGAAAAAAATAGAAAAATTTGCCTATTTTGGTAACTTTTGGTAACTTAGACATGGAGATTAGGATGAGAGGACAAATAAAGCCATTACCAATATCTTATGCTAGCAATCTGAAGGGGACAACAATTTAAGAAACATAAGATGTCGAACAGAATTTGGGGGAGCAACTCAAAGTTTGAAGATGTTGTAATAAAAAATAAGTGACATGAAGACATAGAACAAATTGTTGAAAATTATCTTTAGTAAAGAAGTCTAGATTTGATAGCCATTAAGATAGTTAAAAGTCATAAGAATACATAAATTCACTCAAGGCAAGTATAAAGATGAAAAGAGAGATGGTGATAGAACCTTGAACATCAATTATATGTAAGCAATGGGTCAAGGCTGAAAGCATATACCAGGTCTCTCTAAACAGCCTATGATAATATCTTCTGTAATCAAGTGAATAATGCATCATGTGATTTAGGCTAATTAATGTCCCACAATTCTAAATAGCAAACTGAGGACATTTAGTCCCTATCTTAATATCTTAATAACATCTGATAATCAATATATTCAACTATTTCTAAATGTCTCTCCAGTGTCCTCATCAATAATGGATATTGAACTTTTATATTTTGGCTAATGTTCTCAAAGACATGAGATAGCACCAGTTGCTGGTAGCAAATTTTTTTAAACTGCAACAGCATGAACACAAATCTGTTAAATACACTGACATTATCAATGTGGAAATAGCTATTATGGAATAGCAACTGATCATCACTACTGAACCCGAAAGACCATGGTTGGTTCAGGGAAAGTATTTCCTAAGGTCAGACTAAATTATTGCCATGTGCATTATTTATTTTCTCTGCACTGCCATGACAATAACAATTCAGAAAAAAGCAGGAATGTTTTAATTTTCTGAGCTTGGCATTGGGGGTCTTGCAAATGAATATGGATTTTTTAAAAAGCTCTCAAGCAACACGTGGGTGAGGAGTACAACCCGAAGCTGTAAGAAATGGAATTATAATAAAAATTATTTCAGTGCTTCTAGGGTAAAATTTGGACCTTCCGATTCTAGGTAAAGTTATTATATCCTAAATGGTAAAGCTGACTATAGGCGCAAGAAAACTTGGGTCACTTGGTAATACTAATTATGCATTATTTTAAAGCAATACTTGATATAACGTGACCCTTATGAAGACAGCAACCAATTACAGTTTTGCTCACCACTGTGCCTGGAACTGAATAAATTTAAAAATATTTATTAAATCAATATATGAATGAATACATGCATGTATACAATGCAGTAATTTAACCATAACACTAAATTCATGGTAAGAAAGATGTTCCTATCCAAAAAAGAAAAAAAGGAAGCAACAGAGAACCCAAGAAACTCTAATTCCAGTTGAAGAGATTAATTTACATTTTTTGTACACATTCATATCAATGCCTCTAACTCAAAGTGATGTTTCATATTTTATGGATTTCTGGGGAAAATAATACTGACTTGTTTGCTTCTCAAATTAATTTTATCTTTAAAATAAAACACAGCTTACAACTCTAACATATTCTCCTTAAATGGACTGGATAACATATGTTGTTGAAAACAGACATACTTGATTAGACAGCCTAGTTAACTGATAGTGCTGGCTAATGTGATCAGTGCATATAGCTGAAACAGTCAATTATGAAACTGAGGAAGACAAAATGAAGGCCAATATTTCAGAGTTCTATTGCAGAGTGAAATAAATGAATAGCTACCCTGGTGTTTGGATTCTGTTTGAAATGATACATGTGGCATTTTCCCACAAAAGATGCAATTAACGTCATGGCTGGCACTGTCATACTGCATCGGAAACACTTCACTGGATGTCTGTCAAAATCAAAGCAGCTGTCACAATTTAACATAAAGAAAACTATTATAAAGAATTTCCTGTATACTGATGTGAAGTCAAACCAGTAATTATACCGATAACAGCCAGAAATTCAGACTAGAAAATTAATGTATTTTTCCCCGCAAAATACTTTTGCTTTACCCTTTCTTGAGATATTTTTTGAAGATGTGACTTTGAAAAAGGAGCAACTCACAAAGTTGGTAGTACTATTATGACATTAACTTGCCATTCTAAGGAGCAAAAGGCATTTTTTCCCCACCAAGCGCCACCTCAGTTGCCTGCCGTAAAAAATGTAGCATTTTAGTTCTTATAACTTGCCTATCCTTAGGACAATATGTTACTCCTTTCAGTCTCAAGATTATTGGGTTTCTACAGAGACATTCATTCCGGTTATTGAGAAGAAGCATAGACAACTCACAAAGCAAGCAAGTGATCTTACAAATAAAGATAAACTTCAGGGACCTGAGACTGTATATATTGTATATTTGTGAAATACAAGTACACAATTTCATACTTGTGAAATACAATTTCCTTTTTTCTTTCACTATTCTACAAATAAAAAGCTTTTGAACATAAAATCTAAGAGAAGATACATTTATGCATTTCTGGAATGTAGTTAGCATTTTGCAGGTGCCTGTCTGTGAGACATTTAAAGATACATTGTAAATAGACCTGGACCAGAACTTTTTGATATGACCTTGAGAGAGTCATTTTACCTTCCTAATTCCACATTCCTTTGCTTTCAAAAACAGGGATTTCCCCCCTTTTTCTTTAATTTAAGCTTTAGAAAAACAAAACATTATACAGATATTAAAAATATACTATCCCCAAGAGATACTGATTTAAAGGTCACATAAGTATGGGAACCATATCTACTTCATCCCCTTCTCAGCAATTAAAACATCTTTCATTTGAAGTATATGACAAAAATTTGTTTTAATTTGAGGAATGCCGTGAACTGCACCTTACTGAATAAGAACAAATCATCTTGGTATCTATGAGAAGCCTTTCTTGGAAGAATGGATTGAGAGTTAGTAGCTCAATACCTAGAAAAGAAGTTCCAAAGACTTTTGTGTTTTCAGAATTTAAAAGATAATTTACCAACTCATTGGTTAAAAGACCACTACAGACTCTGCAAGGACCTGAAGCTGCAAGGACTCATTACCCATTACTGCAGGGCACAGGCTGCATCTGTCAGACCAATCTCCAGACATAATTTTGTTTGGCAGTAAGATAAAATAATAATAATAGATCAATCACATGCCAATTGACTTCAAAGAATCCAAAAGATCCCATTTGAACTATGTAACTTTTTTTGACAATAAAATATAAACTACATAAGCAAGTTTAAAAGTTAGAGTTGCTGATATTCCTGTTAATAAGATAAGTGAGAATTTAGGTAACTGATTGAAAAAATAAGAGAATGGTCACCAATTCTGTGTTGTTTTTGTCTGGGTACAAAGTCATATGATGGCATGTAGAGTGTGGGAGGAGTCTGACCAAAGTGCCCACCCCCCAGAAAAACAAAACACACTTTAGTTTGGAAAGGGGAGCTAAACTCTGTGCTTCATTTGAAATTCTGTCATTTTTTTAAAAAAAAAAAAGCTGCACAAATCAATCAACAAAACTTTTCAACAAACAGTGATGAAGCAATTGGATATCCAAAGGCAAAACAAATTAAACTTAACCTAAGAATCACATTTTATACAAACATAACTCAAAATGAATCACAAACCTAAATGTAAAATTAAAACTATAAAGCAAAATGAAATTTTGGTAAATTGGACATCGATAACAGTAACAACTTGCTTTGCTAGAGGCCCTGTTAAAGAATGAAAATACAAGCTACAGACAGGACAAAATGTGTGTTTGCAAATCACATATCCAACAAAGGATGAGGCTATAGAATATATAACTCCCAAAACTCAACGATTTAAAAAAAAACAATTAGAAATGGGAAAATCACAGGTGTGAATGTAAAAAGGTAGAGCCCTCTGGAAAACAATTTGACAGTCTCTTTAAAAATTAAACATGCAGGGCTTCCCAGGTGGCGCAGTGGTTGAGAGTCCGCCTGCCGATGCAGGGGACACGGGTTCGTGCCCCGGTCCGGGAAGATCCCACATGCTGTGGAGTGGCTCGGCTCGTGAGCCATGGCCGCTGAGCTTGTGCGTCCAGAGCCTGTGCTCCACAACGGGAGAGGCCACAACAATGAGAGGCCCGCGTACCACAAAAAAAAAAAAAAAAAAAAAAAAAATTAAACATGCAATTATCATATGACTCTGCAGTTGTACTTCTGGGCATTTATCCCAGAGGAAAGAATAGTTACACTCACACCCATAAAAAAACAGTACACAAATGTTTATAGCAGTTTATTTGTAATAGCTAATAACTGGAAACAGCACAGATGTCCTTCAACAGGTAAATGATTAAACAAACCACAGTAAATCCAGAGCAGAGACTACTACTCAGCAATAAAAAAAAAGAAGTACTGATACACACAAAAACTTGGATAAATCAGAGAATTATGATGAGTGAAAAAAAAATCAATCCCCAAAGGTTCGATATTATATATTATAGACTGAATGTTTTGTGTCCCTCCAAAATTCCTATGTTGAAGCCCTAACCCCGCAATGTGATGGTATTTACAGGGTTAGATGGGGTCATGAGGGTGAAGACTTCATGATGGGAATAGTGCCCTATGAGAAGAGATACCAGAGAGCTTGCTGACACTCTCTCTCCATAACGTGAGAACACAATTAGAAGGCACTCTTCTACAAGAAGAGAGCTCTCATTAGGAACTGAATCGGCCAACACCTTCATCTTGGACTTTCCAGCCTCCAGAACTGTGAGAAAATAAATTGCTGTTGTTTAAGCCATCAAATCTATTATATTTTGTTATGGCAGTATAAGCAGACTAAGACACTGTATGATTCCATTTATATGACATTTTTTTCTGGTACGCCGGCCTCTCACTGTTGTGGTCTCTCCCATTGCGGAGCACAAGCTCCGGACGCGCAGGCTCAGCAGCCATGGCTCACGGGCCTAGCCGCTCCACGGCATGTGCGATCTTCCCGGACCGGGGCACAAACCCGTGTCCCCTGCATCAGCAGGCGGACTCTCAACCACTGTGCCACCAGGGAAGCCCTATATGACATTTTTGAAAAGACAAAATTATGGGACTAGAAAACTGATTATTGGTTGCCAGGGGTTAAGGAATGGGTAGGGACAGGAGAAAAAGTGTGGCTAAAAAATAACAATATGAGGGATTGTTATGGTGGGGAAAACGTTTTGCTTCTACACTCTCTCAATGTTAATATCCTGGTTATTGTATTATAGCTTAGAAAAATGCTGCTATTGGAGCAAACAGAGTAAAGGGTACATGAGATCTCGCTGTATTATGCCTTATAAGTAATACATGTGAATCTACAATATCTCAAAATTTTAAAAAGTTTAATTAAAACTGGATATGAATCTCAAAGAAAGAAAGGAAGAGGGAGAGAAAATAATAGGGTCTAGTATTCCCAGTAAGAATCAAAAGATACAGATGAATCAGGATAAAATTCCTACTGTAATAAAGGAGACTCTGCCTCCTTTTCATACTTACTAAAGAGAGTAGAATTTAGAAGGGATTTGGTTTGGAGAAAATCCCCTCAAGCAAAGAATATTCTTTATTTTCAAGATGCATTGCTTTTTAGAATAACCCATCAAGCATCCAAAATGGTCATCTGCCCTTACAAATTGCCAGGGATTTTACTGTTAGCTCAATGTTCTCTTTGCTAAAGCATTTCATATAACAACATTTGCTTTATGGGTTTTGTTAGCCAAGGTATCAATGAGAAAGAAGTTCCTGTGTCATAGACAAAAAACTGCAAAACATTTTGGGGTATTATGATATATAAAAAGGGCTTGATTCTACACTTCACAAATGAAATTGAATGCCAACCTTTCTCTAATGAAATAAATAAGTAAAAGAGTAATCGGATAGAAAATTACATGGTTTGCATTACAGGTATTATCACTTGCCAAAGGTAGAAAGGGAGAGAAACAGCTGAACTCTTCACTATTCTGTTTACTATTTTATCCTTTTACCAAGTAAATTTCCATTAAATCTGGGTTTTATGGGCTGATTTCACAGCAGGAACACCCAGAAACAGCCTTTAGAAAGGAAAGAATTATCTTTTTAAAGTGTAAAGGAATCCATGCATTTATTGATTTTCTTGTCTTTCCCTTCAAATCCTTTGAAATATGATCAAAAAAGTGTCTCCATTTTATATACCACAATCTCCCTTTAATAGCTTTTTCTCCACAACAGAGTCAGAGCTCTGCCTTTCTAACTAAAGAGGAAAAAGCTGTCTCAGAGGGAAAAATAACAACAGTTAAGCCAACTCTAAGCCACCATTAAACATGTGAACGTTTGGAAGGTCAGGAAAGGGCTGTCTGGTGGCTCAACTCTGTCTTGGCTACTCTGCCCAGCAGAGCCCCACAGGGCACAGACCTAGATGACCTGGTTGATTCTTTTCCCTCATTTCCTAGGCACTGCACACCTACCCTCATTTCCCATGCTACACCCATGGTATTACAATACCTCCCAGTCCCAGCAGCAAGAAGGAACAATCTTCTGTCAAGTCATGTAATGTTTAGGCCCTTAAACATGTGTGTCTTAACTAGTTCCTGATTTTTGAATTTCACCAACAAAACTCTTGCCAGAATATATCAACCAACACAATGTGGGGAAATTTCCAGATATGGAAAATTTGTTCTCTCACAAAAGCATTTTTGAAATTATTTTTAGACAGCTCTGACAGGTAGAAATAACTTTTTATATTGAGGTGAAAATATGTGCCAGATGCTTCTAATTCTAATCCTTGGGGCTATTCAAGATAAGTTAATCCCTCTCTTATGTGACAGCCTGCATAATACTTGAAGACAGTAAACATAGCCACCCTAAAATTTCTCTTCATCATGTCTTGTCCCACTCTATTCTCATATGGCTTTAGCGTTACTCTAAGATTTTTTCCATCCTGATTTTTACCTGTTGGGTAAGCAACCATTAGACTGTAATCGTTTTAAAGAACCGTATCCTTTGGTAACTGTGTGGGTTAAGTATGGATTCAAAACTTGACTCTGGCACTTACTAACTCCATGGCTTTTGCAAGTAGTCCACCCTTGTATTGCCTCCATTTCTTCATTTGTGGAATACTGAAGACACAAGTACATATCTCATAAGGTTTTCACGTGGATTAAATGTGTTCATACATGTAAAGAATCTAAACAGTGGCTGGCAGATAGTGATCATTAAATGTTTGCTACCATCATCATTATCCCTGATATACTCTTAGAAGCATTAGGTGAAACAGGACGGTCACTACACTCATTCTTCACTAATCTTTAATGTGGGTTAAGCTCTCATTTGACTTTTGATACTTAAATAACATATAACTCATTAAATCTCTAAGAATTCATGAAAACGGACAAAGGATAAGCACCTAAGGCTTTGATGAAGAAGTTGGTCTTGAAGCAGATACTAGAATAGAATTAAGTTTGGACAGAGCAATCTCAGGATCCTTTTTAAGTAGGGTAAGTTGGAAACGGTGTGTGCTTGCAGACCATCACATAGATATCATAAGATAAATGATTGATTAGAGAAAGATAATTTGTAAAAGGCCCATTGAACCCAATGCAATTATGAAAGACTTTGGACTCTGTTGCAATGGGAGTTTCAGGTAGAGCATGGTCTGTGCTTACTCTAGGTTTCTGACACAGCTAGAAGCAGGAGGAAATTGGATATTGGACTAGTATTAATGTCTAATACACTGCCTCTGTAGTTTTCATTTTTTTAACCAGGAAACAACCCTTGTTGTTTAAGTTAGTTTAACTTGGATTTTAAGGTACTTACAACTAAAAAAGAGTGAGGGGCCATATAGCAGTGTTAACAAAGCATGGTCTTGGCACCAAATGGAGCTGAATTCAAATCCTGGATCTGCCATTTAAGAGCAAATTATTTAACCTTCCTAATTTCTTCATTAAAAAAAAAACGAAAAACAGAATTTCAAAGGATTGTCATTGGTTCTAAACAGAACACATGGAGCGACATTTTTCTAAAGAAAAAAAAAAAACATCTGAATTGGCTGAGATGGAGACAGAAATACAGAAAATTGCCTTTTGGGAGGGGTCACATCTACCTTGGCAAACAGCTTGTATGTAACTGACATTCTAATCAGAATTACAGAAATAACTATATTAGTTCTATCTTCCTACCCATCCCCGACTCCCCTCAAATTAGATATTTTGGTCCCTGTTAGGAACTGCTTTATTGAAGCAAGTCCCTGCCCTTGGTCTATAAGGAATCTCTCTTTTAAATTATATTATCTGATTTTATACACACACACACACACACAGACACACACACACACACACACATATTCTCATATTCAGTTCTACCTCGTCAGAAAATGTTGAAAATGTTATGTGATCAGGAGTGTGGTGGTATTGCAGGTTCTATGCAATGTGATTCAAAGGAGCATAGACACTATCCTTTTGACAATTTTGCCTAGGAAAAACTTAAATGACCTCATTAATTCCTTTCTGGTTCAATGGTTGAAGAAATTCTCCCCAGAGTTTGGCAGTGCAACCACAGTGTAAGTTACTACATTCTCACCTGAATATGGGCCTTGACTCTTCCACCATTACCTAACCATGTCTGCTTAAATAGTTTTAGGTTGAATTATGGAGTTAAGAACAACTCTGTCACGGATAAAAATTGTATTTAGCGGCAAGGAGAGAAAGGTCCATCACCATCTGATCTCTACCTTCCGCAAGGGAGAGAGCTAGAGTACATTTGTAAATGACTTTAAAATGTGAAACAGAACAGGGAGATTTCCCTCACCACTCCCAGGTCCCACTGGGGTCCTGACAGCCTCACCCTGCACTGGGGAGTATCCTAATGAAGGAAAGGAGAGAAGCCCTGTTGGTGAGATCATTGTTACACAAATCACTGTTATTCACAGACGAGGCAAACTTGCACTTCCACACCCTGCCAGCTCTTTCTCCCAGCTTTACTTTCTCAGACACACTATTATTAGGAATGACATCTTGGCACAGAAAATGCCAATTATCTAGCGCTGTAATGACATTTCTGGAAGTACTGTATAAGAAAATGTTCCATAAAATTGTGTTTTAGGGGCCAGGTCAGGGACTACAGAATAAAAGAGATAAAATATCATTTTTGTGAGTTTATTACATGAAGAGAAATCATCATAACTACGAATCTGAAACTGAAGTTGATAGCACTTTCTATTTACTTGTCAGGAAACTAGAATAAGATGGGAAGGAAGTCATATTATTTTATTTCACTCTTTACCTTGTAAAAGAAATAATTCTGGCTTTAAGCAAGCTGCAGTTATTCAGTACTATTTAAGGCACACAAAATAATGCAGTGACAACACATAACACAGAGGATTAATATGACAATAATACGATAATAAATAGGAGGACCAGATCATGACATAATTTTTAAAAGGTAATTTTATAACCATATCTTGGCTATAATATTGGCTATAATATTTTAGGTTAGTTGGCTATAATATCGGGTACTTGGTTATAATATTTAAATAAATATAATATTTATTTAAATATTTTAAATATATAATATTTAAATTTAGGTACTTGGCTATAATATTTTAGGTTAGTTGCAGATAAGCAAGCAAACCTACCCTTTGCATTCTAGAAACTGATGCTTTCAAGTACACTTATATGACCACGTTCAGTGCTGTTTTATGAAAACTATATATAAGTTCTGGAACATACTCATTCCTCATCTCCTGACACCTCGTGATTCTTCTCCAATAAAACTGAATTTAATGATTTAGATTTAATTTGATTAACGTTAAATTTTACACTCTAATGAAATATCAATTTAAATAAATCATAATGTTTAACTATTAATGAGGATTCAAAAGTTAAATCATAAAACTTAAATATTAATGATGAGAGAAAATGTATAATCTATTGAATTCCTTAATACAATGAATATACTTTCTCATAAAACAATGCCAAAATCCACTACCTACATAAAATTCTGTACCTTGGCCATGTTCTCATTTCCCTCGCTGTCAACAATGGAGAAGAACTAGCAGTATCCACAATGATTTTAAGTATTTTATTTTGAGCGGAGAAGAACTACAAAGGCACAGTAGAAATTCTACTTAACTACATTCTAAGAATCTATTATCAAACATCCCCCTTTTTTGCTGGTATTCTTCTGTGATAGACAACAATGAGATATTCTGTATTCATTCACATAAAGAGAAATGAGAATGATGCACTAACTTAAAGGAAGGTGTATTAAAAAATATTGTTTATATTATACAGGAATAAATGAAAAGGACTATATCTATTTTGACAAATGGTAATTCTTCTAAACTAAAAAATAATAAAACTATTCTTATTGAATAAAGCAGAAATTCATAAAATAAAAATTAGTCTCCCATGACCTTTGACCAGTCCTACACTTTAAAGACGTATTTACCATATTTTAACTAATCCCCTATGACGTATACCAATCATTTGTTAACTTCTATTTTTACACTGTTTTAGTATTTCTTATTTTCAGGAATGTGGTAATCAACATTACTGAACACAAATCTTTGCACACAGTGTTAGCGTCTAAACACTGAATCCCTGGAACTGGAGCTGCTGAGTCAATGAAGTCTGCACATTAAGAAATCTTGATAGATATAAACCAGACTTAAAACTGAACAAATTTACATTGCCACAAATAGTGTATGAGAGTTTTTCTTATTTTAATTTACTGAAAACTGTCTATCAAAAGTATTCTCTTTCTTTGCTAAGCTAGTTAATGATTTTCTAAAAAGTGTTTCATTATTTTACATTTATTTAACTAGAAAGACTGAGCAGCCTTTTATATGTTTAGCAGTTTTCACGTTTCTTCTTCTATGTTCTTTGTAACTACATTTAGAAAAGTGAAAAAAGATATTATGACAAATACATTAATATTGCTCCCAGTAAACAAAAGAATTAATGGTGACATCTGTCAATATTTCCTTATTTTTAAGAAATAAAAAACAGCACTGATGAGGTTGAAGTTCTTTGCCTTCTCCAAGTTTCCATCCCTCCTCTTTTCTCTTTTCCCAGACACAAATTCACTGACTCATATTTGAGTATATACTTTCTATCTACATATTTCTACTTATATACCCTTAGTGGTTTTGTTTTATATAAATGTCAAATGGTACTTATTGTCCTATAACTTAGTGTTTTATTCAACATTATATATTTTTAAATGATCAGTATTGAGACTGTAGCTCTAGCTCATGAATTTTAACTGCTAAATATTTCATTGTATGAGTATATCTCATTTTATTCATCCATTTTTTAAAAAATTGATATTTGTGTTGTTTTTCTATTTGTCTCTTTAAGAATAAATCAAAAATTTTATACATATTTCCTTGAAAGGAACGTGAAAGTCTCCCTAGGGCAAGGCTTCTTAAATTTTAATGTTCACAAAAACGACCAGGGGATCTTGGTAAACTCTAGGTTCTGATTTAAGGGGTCTGAGAGGCTACATTTCTAACATATTCCCAGGTGATGCTGCTGCTACTGGTCCAAGGACCTCACTCTGAGTTGAAAGGGTAGCATGTAACTAGAAAAACAACTGCTAGGTATACCACGTACGTAGCAGGTATCTAGGAGACAATAAGTAGTTTTCAATACTAGTAGATGTCTAAGAGAATTTCCCCCCTCATTCTCACCAACACTTAGCACTGGGATACACCTTTCTTTAAAAGTGTGTAACATGTCATATCTGGGATTTTCTTTCAAATAATTGAAGCCTACTGTGCAAATTTTAATTCATTTTACTTTTTGACTTGATCCTAGTTATTTTTCCCTTTGATTGAATCATACATAGTTATAAATTAAACAGTTTCTCTTCAAAGAAAACAAGAAATTGCTAGTAATGTCTGATGCTTTAACAATAGTTCTATTCAAATCAGTCACTCTAGATACTCACACTACGTTTTCATTTACTCCAAAAGGTAAGCCAATTTCTCCTGCCTTGAGCTGCATTTCTTGGAGAGTGGTATCAACATAAGTAAAAATAAAAATGGATATTACTGTGTTGAGATGACAACCGTTACCTGGTTGATGGCAATTGTAAGGTGCCACTGCCTTTAGGACACATCATGGTTTCAAAAATGTCTAAATGAAAAAAGTGCATTTTATAACTTCTTATGGTGAAATGTCAATTATCCCAACACTATTTATTGAACAGGTAATTATTTTTCCACTGACCTGTGGTATTTCTTATATTCAAGATGCATGAATGCTTGGGTCTTCCTCAGGAATTTCTATTCTTTCCACTAATCTATTTCTTTATCCCTGCATCAGTAATATATATACTCTTCTATCCATGAGAGTACATGTCTTGATAACTAGATGGGTGCATCACCACAATACTTCTCTCCTCTTTCTTAATGCGTATTTTCTTTATCATCTTGGTTCTTCTTAGACATTTATTATTGTATTTGAACTTTAAATTCAGCTACTCAAATTCCATATGCAAACCATATTGGGGTTTTGACAGGAATTGTAGCAAAATTTTGGCATAAATTGAGTCTTCTCATCCCTCAATATTCTTCATGCTGATATATCTTTCAATAGCATTTTAATTTTTTTCACTAATATTCTGCACATGCCTTGAGAAATTATTTCTGAAAACTACTAGTTTTATGGCTGCTCTGAAGAGTCTTGATATTCTCATTGAAAATGTTGGTATTGAAATATTTTTATATGTTAATCCTTTTATACATCACTATTTCTTAATTATCTTATTCTAATTGGATTTTCTATGTAGGCATTATAATATCGATAAGAATCAACAATCTTATTTCTTCTCCCATCCATATCCCTCTCCCTCTCACATTTTTCTTCAATAGCTTTGACCAGTACCTTTGGTACAATATTGAATGGAAAGAGTGGCAACAGGCATCCTTGTCCTGTTTCTGACTTTGCTGAAATGCTTCTAAAAATCATGATTAACTTGCTATAGGTAAATACACTTTATCAATTAAACACATGCTCTTCCATTCTGAGTTGATTTAATTTTTTTATGAATGAGTGTTAAATTTCACTGTCTTTTGTTTAACTTTTAAAATTATTACTGGGTTTTATCCCTCAATCCATTAACATGGTGGCTTCCATCAATAGATTTTTTCTGACATTGGCTCACCTGTTCATTTGTGGAAAATGCTCAATTTGGTCAAGATATTTTTTATTTTTATATACTATTTCAATTTGCTAGGAGTTTATTTAGGAATTTTGTATCTATGTTTCTTCATGAAGCTAAGCTGTAGCTTTAGAGTCTATCAAGTTCTTGCAATGTTTTCCTGTCAAGGTAATAATAATCCAATGAAAAGTTGGGGAAGATTTTTCATATTATTCTCTGGAAGAGTTTTTATATGATATGCATCATGTGTTCCTTTGATGTTCAAAAATAAGAATTTCTGATTTCAAGTTTTTTGAAAGAAGATATTTTAAATGTTAATTTAACTTATATAACTATAAAAGTTCTAATTAGATTTATATTACTTATTGAGCCATACTTTCCTGGGAAGTTGTCCATTCCATCTGGGTTTTCCAAAAAACTGACTTAAAGATATAGAGGCCATTCCATTTTTATTTATTTATTTATTTATTTTACTTTCATGCTTGAGGTATAATTTATAAGTAAATAGTATATATTTTAAGTGTATATCATGGTGATTTGATATATGCATACACTGTGAAAGGACACTCCCATCTAGTTCATTAACACATCCATCACCTCACATATTTACCTTTTTTTGGGTGGGAGCATTTAAGCCTATTCTCTTAGCAAATTTTAATTACAGAATACAATATGCATCAAAAAAAAACGTGGGAATAAGCCTACCTAAGGAGGTAAAAAACCTGAAACCTGCACTTCCCTGGTGGCGCAGTGGTTAAGAATCCACCTGCCAATGGAGGGGACATGGGTTCGAGCCCTGGTCCAGGAAGATCTAGAGCCCACGAGCCACAACTATTGAACCTGCGTGCCACAACCATTGAAGCCCACGTGCCTGTAGCCCACGTTCCGCAACAAGAGAAGCCACCGTAATGAGAAGCCCATGCACCTCAATGAAGAGTAGCCCCCGCTCGCCACAACTAGAGAAAGGCTATGCCCAGCAACGAAGACCCAACACAGCCAAAAAAAAAAGTTGCCCTTTAAAAAGGGAAACTTGTTTTTTTAGCAAGCATTTTTTTTAACAAGAGATTGAAACAGTAAAATGCAAATGAACTGTGGAACTCAAAAAGTTCCAGTTGCTAAGTTGCAAAATGAACACATAATGGAAAAATTCACTGACATTTAAAAATATAAGATTACTTCTTTCACTGAATTCCTCTATTTGCATCGGCAAATAGAGAGTGGTGCACCCGTCTCAGGGCTTCAGTAGCCTTAGCAAGATCTTCTTTTAACTTGTTGTACTGCACCACATCAAAATGCTGTTGCTTTGATTTCTTATGGAAGAAGTGAAGAAATCTGTCTGAAAACTATAAGACACTTATGAAAGAAATTGAAGACCACACAAACAGATGGAAAGATATACTACGTTCTTGAATTGGGAGAATATTGTTAAAATGACCATACTACCCAAGGCAATCTACAGATTCAATGCAATCCCTATCAAAATACAATTGGCATTTGTCACAGAAGTAGAACAAATACTTTTAAAATCTGTATGGAAACACAAAGAACCCAAATAGCTAAAACATTCTTGAGAAAGAAGAACACAGCTGGAAGAATCATGCTCCCTGACTTCAGACTATACTACAAACTACAGTAACCCAAACATTATGGTGCTGGCACAAAAACAGACACATAGATCTATGGAACAGAATAGAGAGCCTAGAAATAAACCCACTCATTTAAGTCAGTTAATCTATGACAAAGGAGGCAAGACTACACAGTAGAACAAAGAGTCTCTACAATAAATGGTGCTGGGAAAACTGGACAGCTACATGAAAAAGAATGAAATTAAAACATTCTCTAACACCATGTACAAAAATAAACTCAAAATGGATTAAGGACTTAAATGTAAGACCAGAAACCATAAAACTCCTAGAGGAAAACATAGGCAGAACACTCCGACGTAAACCAGAGCAATAGTTTTTGGATCCTCTCCTAAGGCAAAAGAAATAAAAGCAAAAATAAACAAGTGGGACCTAATTAGAGTTAAAAGCTTTTGCACAGCAAAGGAAACCAACAACAAATGAAAAGACAACCTACTGAATGGGAGAAGATATCTGTAAATGATATGACCAATAAGCAGTTAATATCTAACATATATAAACAGCTCATACAATTCAACATCCAAAAAACAAACAGCCTGATTAAAAAACAACCAGAAGAACTGAGTAGATGTTTTTCCAAAGAAGAAATGCAGATACTTTTCATATGCCTACTGGCACATGAAAAGGTAGTCAAATATCACTAAACATCAGGGAAATGCAAATCAAAACCACAATGAGATATCACTTCACACCTGTCAGAATGGCTACCATCAAAAAGAACACAAATAACAAATGCTGACAAGGAAGTGGGAAAAAAGGAACTCTTGTACATTGTTGGTGGGAATGTAAATTGGTGTAGCCACTGTGGAAAACAGTATGGAGATTTCTCAAAAACTAAACAAAGGACTACCATATGACCTGGCAATACCACTCCTAGGTATATATATGAAAAAAAAAACCCACTAATTCAAAAAGATACATGCACTCCAATGTTTACAGCTAACATTATTTACAATTGCCAATATATAGAAGCAACCTAAGTGTCCATCAGCAAATGAAGGGACAAAGAAGATGTGGTATAGAGGAGCTAAAAATGCAGAGTAGCTTAAGTATCTTTACAAACCAAGCAAAAAACTGTTATAAAGGCTTTGAGTTTGGAGTAGGCATTTTAGGGCAATGTGAGAATACAGGGGTATCTGTAGCTCAGCCACTAAGAGTGGATTGAAATGAGGTAAAAGGATTATGCACTGCCAGATCATGCAGAAATGTATGTCCCATAGTAAGTAGTCTGTATTTTATTCTAAGGGTCATGGTTAGTCGTTCAAGAGTTTTCATTAGTTTTGATTTGAGACCAACTTGCAATGATATACAGAATCAATAGTAGGGCAAGATACAGAGAAAAAAGGGAATTAGAGGTTGTGGTTGATTTGGAGACCTAGAAGGGGGTGAAAGTAATAGAAATGGAAAGAGTGGGATAAATTTGTGAAATATTCTCAAGGCAAAAATATCACTAATTACTGAGGTCAGAAAAGGAATCAAAGCAATTGGAGGGATGATAGTTTAAAGATTAAAGATAATGAATATAAAATACCTGGCACATAGAAGGTATTTAAAACAGTAAATTTTAGTTTCATTCCCAATTCATTGTTTTCTAATATAATTTCAATTTTTGTGATGTTTTTAACACAGAGAACTACTGCAACAATGTATTTAAAATTATGTTTTTCAATGACCACCACAGTTTATAGATCTATGACTGTTAAAAGCATAAAAAGCATATGTTAAAAGCATAAAATTTCAAATAATAAAGCATGCCCTCCTAAAAACATTTTGTTCCCAGGGAACAATTTGCTATTTTCATAGCGAAACCAGGGGTGTGTATGCATCTTTGTGTAAGACAGAGAGACATATAACACCACTTATTTTTCCCCTGTAATAAAGATTTTGGAGAAAAATTTTTAATATTCATTTTCTGTCATTTTGAATACAACTTCCCTAATTAGCTGAATTATACAGATATATTTTACTACCTGCCTGCACTTGGAATTATTCTCTACACCCATTCCACTAATTTGAACTTTTTCCAATGGTGGTGTTTTCTATTTTTTCCCATTAGGCAATATTTCACAATGAAAATCTTTGATACAGATATTCTTCCTAATTAATAATCTGATAAACAGAAACTCTGGCAGGCACACACATGTATTCTTTGTGCTTTTTGGGTAAAATTGTTCATTCTGTGCTAAGAAGTACATATGTATTATTCTAATAATACAGAAAAAAATGTTAAACAAAGTAAAGGTTTTTTATTGTTTTGCATTTTATTAGCTTTTATTTTTGTTTTGTTTTTTTTTTTTTTTGACAGAGACTTAAAAAACTATTAGATGTTTTAACATTTCTCATCCACTTTTTCAGTCCATCCTCAGAATATCACTGTGTATTGTGCAGAAACTGCTTGGGTCCTCATTAACAAGCCTCACTGCTGACTCACTTTCTGATAAGGTTTTGTGAGCTTTTAGGATTAAAAGACTTCAGAAACTAATCCTACTATTTCCACAGCAATGCCATTCTACAGTATTTCCTCTGCCAATTCCTTTCTCTTAGATGTGACATATACCAGTATGAATAACCTGACAAAGTATCATACTGCTTGATACCTTAATACAGTGCTGAGTTTTTATTATTTATTTAATTTCTGAATAGATAGTATAGGCACATGACACAAAATTCGAAAGATTTAGAGTACACACATTAAAACAAATAATGTGATTGATCTCCCTCCTTCCCCTGTCCCCTAAACACTCATTTCCCTGTTCTGGAGGCAACAACTTTTATACATTTCTTTCAACTCCATCCAGAAATATTCTATTTATTTACAAACATATACATGCGTGTGTGCCTGTTTGTGCATAAATGCATACATACAAAGCTATTTTATATATTTGTGTGCATCGATTAACTACTGCTACAGCATTAAACACCCCAAAATTAGTGGCTTAAAATAACAACCATTTTCTTTACTCATCCTTTAGTAATTTGACCTGGGCTGACATCACCCGGGTAGTTTTTCCACGAATGTCCTTTGGAGTCACTTAAATCATCAGAAGCTTAAATGGGCCTGAAAAGTCAAACATGGCCTCACTTCCATTTCTGATAATTACTCCTGATGGTCCAGCTGGACCTTTGTTTCTACATGGTCTCTCATCCCAGAAGAGCCAAGCCTGCTTCTTCATATGGTGGTCTCAGGATGTCAAGAGGGCAAGATTCCATATATATGGGAGGAGGAAGGGTAAGCTAGGACAAAGTGAGAGAGTGGCATGGACATATATACACTACCAAATGTAAAATAGATAGCTAGTGGGAAGCAGCCGCATAGCACAGGGACATCAGCTCGGTGCTTTGTGACCACCTAGAGGCGTGGGATAGGGAGGGTGGGTGGCAGACACAAGAGGGAAGAGATATGGGAACAAATGTATATGTATAGTTGATTCGCTTTGTTATAAAGCAGAGGCTGGCATACTATTGTGAGGCAATTATACTCCAATGAAGATGTTAAAAAAAAAAGAGAGGGCAAAAGCAGAAGATACAAAGACTTGTGAACCCTAGGCTTGAAAATCATCTGCACTCTGTTGGTCAAAACTAGTCACAAAGTCAGCCCAGAATGAAGGGAGGGGGAATTGATGCCACCTTTTTATGGAAGAAGCTGCAAAATATTGCAGATATGCTTTCATAAGCATATGTGTGTGTGTGTGTATACATACACAAATGCATTCATACAAATGGTAAAATATCATACAACTGTTTTACACCTTGCTCTTAACAGTATAACTTAGTAATATTTCTATGGATACATATAGATATTCTTCATTTCTCAGTTATCTATTAGTGGTCATCCATTAGTGTTTCCAGCCTTTTACTATTATACTGAATGCTGCAATTAATTTATATGTTTATTGCATCGCCACACATATGAGCCTACCTATAGAAGACCTAGTGTTGATTTAATGGCTATGTGCATTTTAAATTTTGACACATATTTGTAAATAGCTTTCTGCTATGAGTTGAAATCTGTCATCTCCCCCAAATTCAGTACCTCCAGTACCTCAGGATATGACTTTATTTGGCAACAGTGTCAATGCAGATATATTTGTTGAGATGAGGTCATATTGGAGTAGGGTTGGTTCCTAATCCAATAGGACTGATGTCATTATAAAAAGGGGAAGTTTAGAAACAGATACACACACACAGGAATGCCATGTGAAGATTGGAGTTGTGCTATCACAGGTGTCTGATAGTGTCAGGGAACTACCAGAAGCTAGGAGAAAAGGCTGCAATGGATCCTTCCCTAGAGGTTTCAGAGAGAGCATGGCCTTGATTTTGAACTCTTGGCCTCCAGAATTGTGAGATATTAACTTCTGTCCAAAGCCACCCAAACTTTTGCTATAGCAGTTGTAGAAAATTAACACACTCTCCATGAATACTGTACCAATGTATATGTTTGTTAGCAACATGCATGAGTGTACCCCTTTCTCCACGTGCTTGCCAGTTTTTGACTTCTGCCAATTTGATAGGTAAAAAAAAAAACCTTGTAGCATTTTTTCTATTCCTCTCTTTTAAGTAAGACTGAGTGCCTTGGGACTTCCCTGGTGGCGCAGTGGTTAAGAATCCTCCTGCCAATGCAGGGGACATGGGTTCGAGCCCTGGTCCAGGAAGATCCCACATGCCATGGAGCAACTAAGCCCGTGTGCCACAACTACTGAAGCCCACGCGCCTAGAGCCCGTGCTCCACAACGAGAAGCCACCGCAGTGAGAAGCCCATGCACCACAACAAAGAGTGCCTCCACTCGCTGCAACTAGAGAAAGCCCGCGTACAGCAAGGAAGACCCAACGCAGCCAAAGCTAAATTTAATTAATTTTTAAAAAGATTGAGTGCCTTTATCATGTATTTAATAGCCATTTGTATTTTTTTTCAGAGAATTAGCAACTTGGAATAAACTAGGTCTTAGAAATAAAATTTCAACATTGTTTCTCTAAACAATACATTTCTTAGTGATTTAGTGGTCTATGGAATAAAAATGTGCTTAATTATATAATATCATGTTTTTTTTTAAGCTATCGTCTCTCACTTGAGAACACTGAACTTTATCTTCTTTCTCAACCCGCCCTTTTCTTTATATTCTTGCTCCAGAGTACTTGTGCACTTTTATCAGGGTTACCTATGCCTCCTCCAAGGTGTCAGAAAAAGAGTTGTGTGCGTGTGCCACAGTGATGGTGACCGATCACAGAGGCAACCTCGACAAGGAAATGTATAATTAGAAGTCAGCAGAAGTACCTGATACTTACAGAATAATTGCCCTAGCAGGAAGTAAATGGAGGCTTTATTTTAAAGGAATGAACATGTGTTCTGAAGCCCACTCCTTGTTAACTAACCAAGGTATGGAAAGAGGGTTCTGAAGGCAGTCAACTCTATCCCAGAGAAAGTGCTATACTTTGGAAGGAGACAGCAGTAAAGTACTGATGAGGGGCAGGGCCCCTGTCCCATATGAATGAGATGTAAAAGCATCTCTGCGGCTCAGTGGTCTTTAGGCAGCACCTGTACAGTGTATCATGCCCAATTCACTCTTTGTTACATATTGTTAAATAATAATCCCATCTTCTCATTGCATGAACTCGTATTTAAGACTTCTGTGGAACACAGAGAATTGTTCAGTCAAATTAGATTTATAATCCAATGAAGAAAAAATGACAGATTGTAGTCCAAGTGGGGGAGACACTGATTTTTAAAAAAATCATTCTATAGTTTTGGGTGGAAATTCTGAAGATTATGTGTAGTGGAAATCACTTAGTGGTTCTGAACTGCAATGCAGCAAATGTTTTGTTGCCTAAAGTATCAGTGATCCCTATGGAAAATCACATAAAATCCTGCCGATAACTTATTTTATCCTGCTATTGCAAATGTTTATCCCTATCCTCTCTCCCTAATTATTGCTTTCAAAAAGACTAACAAAACCAAATTACCTGATGTTACTTTTATTTTTCACATTCCCAGTATAACGTTAATAGGGACATAAAATCCATGACATGGGCAGAAGAAATTTGAAGAAAAATAAGAGTGAAATCATAAACTGCTATTTCCCAGATAAGCAAGGACTGAATTAATCAATACCATGCAATTTAAAGTGTGTATAATATCATTTTCTTTTTATCAAATGCTGTGTAACAAATCACTCCAAAACTTAATGGCTTAAAAAGTCTCCTCACAGATCCGCAGTATGAGAAGGACTTGGTGGGAGCAGCTTTTCTCTATTCTATTTAGTGTCAGCTTGAAAACTAGGGATGGAATCATCTAAAAGCTTGCTCACTCATATACCTGGCAGCAGATGCTGGGAAGACAAATAGCTGGGAGCTTGAACTGCTTGGGGTCTTCAAGCGGCTATCTTTTTGTGGTCTCTAAATGTGGTCTCTCTAGCATGGCAGCGTCAGGAATCCCAATTTCTTACAATCTTACAGCTCCCTAGATACATTTCCTGAGGGAGAGCGCCAGGGGGAAGCTTAATCCCCCTGTTATGACATAATCTTAAAAATCACATAGTGTCACTTGCACGACATTCTATTCATCAAGGCAGTGACAAAGCCCCACCAGGTTCAAAGGGAAGCAAAACAGACTCCACTGCTTTTGTGGTTTGATGAGGTTCTAGGATATGTAGGACCAGAAATATTACTGTAGCCAATTTTTAAAAATATACTCTGCCTCATATCTCAAGTTAGTAACTAATTTTACCCTGGACTACTTTCTACCTCTTTACAACCCTAGCTCTTATGTATTGCTCCTCATAGAACTAAATAAACACAAACCACTGTGATAAATTGGGCTCTATCACAAGTACGTTTTGAAATAATACACACATAGATTAGATTAAATGGAATTAATGTATTCAGTGTATCTTCCCACTACCTAGTTTCTTCTGTTCCTTATTAAATTGCTACTGTATTTACACAAATTCATTTTTTTTAAGTACAAGCTTCTTAGCAAATGCAAGTGACTAATTCAATCTGGTTTATTATAAAGAAGATAGAGCTCAGAAATTTTTACAGGGTCAGTTAAAACAGAGCTGGACCGAATGGCAAATTTCACTCTAGCTCCTAGCTTTTGTTTATGCCTGATTCAGCTAAAACTCAGATTCATTTTTCCTTCTGCTTCCAAAGCATGAATATTAGGTAGTGGAAAAGATCGATTAAGAAGTTCAAATGGAAAATAAGAAACCTGTTCCAACACTTCTCTGGGAGGGCTTTGAAGTTCATGGCTAGGGGGAGTTATGAGACTACAGATTTAAGCTACTTGTAATGAAACGGATGGTTTTCATTTTACCAGTTAAACTAAATTCTTGCCTTTAGAAATAACTTTTCTCAAGAACTAGTGTCATGGTGTAAAAACTTTTTTTTCTTTTTTTCTTTTGCTATGATTTGGAATCTCTCTTGGAGTAGAAAATGAGGAATTTTTAATATTAGAAATCTATAAAATGAAGTTATATAATTAATATTGTATCAGGAAGTCAACTCTTTTCTCTCAGACAGATGATTGATAAAAAGATATAGATATATCTCAAAGGACATGAATGAGCATCTATGTCATTTCAAAATCATATATAACCCATATGCATAAGAGAATGTTAAATGGTTACAATGGGGATATCTAGTAATATAGCAGAAAAGTCCTTGGATTTGTAAATTAGAAAGCAGAATTTGATTCCTGAGTCAATCCTTGAGTTGTTCTGTGACCTTCAGCAAATCACTTTAATTGATCTTCCCACCTGTAAAATGGAGATATTAACTGTCTTATTTCTTGCACTATTTTGCTATGAGGATAAACTGGCATCCTTCAAATACATTGAAATCGCTTTGAAAATACAAATAATGGTATGATTGCATGGTTATACAGCTAATACTGGACTTGAATCTTCCTTTTCCCAATCTGCCTATACTTGCACCATGATAAAGAGCATCATCATTCACTCAGTCACCCAGTCCAGAAATCCAGGGTCTCACTAGATCCTTCCTCTCTTAGGTGTTCTCTATCCTGAGTGCCCTTTTGCATGTTCCCCAATGCCAGGCCTACACTTTCGCTGCTTCTGGGGCTGACTGAAGTAATGCATCCTGTGCAATAATTATGAAGCTTATCCTCTGAGAAACATTTTATGACATTCTAGTCCTATTAGAGAAGTGGAAGTTTGGGTGAATTTTAAATAATTTCCCTGGATTTCCTTTTGTAATATGCTCATTGATTTAGGGTAAAAATTACCTTTACAGCATTAGTAAGCTGATAATAAAGCTGATATGTTAAATGTGAGGGGCAAAAATAATTAACGTTTTATTGTTAGCAAGTTTTCACCCTGTTAAAGAAAATCTTCATAATCAAATTAATATAATTATGTAGTCTCTATTCTCTCACCATAATACAATAAAATTAGACATTAATTTAAGAATATGAACCCATGTCCCCGCTTCGGCAGGCGGACTCTCAACCACTGCGCCACCAGGGAAGCCCCTGCCTGAATCTTTAGGTGTCTTCTGGGTTCCAAAATATAAATTCCACATCTGCAAACACTACTATTACATAACCCACACCATCTCCATAATAGTTTCCAAACTTTAAAATACCCAACCATTTTGAGTCATAACGGATAGTTATAAACTTGTACTGGTGTTTGTTCTGTTGGTTTATTCATTCATTCATTCATTCACTTATTATTTCCAGGCATTACAGCGTTAAAAAGCCCCATTTTAATGTTTATAAAAAATAAGGTGTCAGAAAAATCCCTGGATGGCAACTATCTAACAGGATGTGTAGGGGAATAAGTTCTTAACCTTTGGGGCCAAACAATCCCACAGTCACTCTGCCTTTTTTTGAGAAGCCAAGCATCTTCCTAGTAAAAATACTTATGCCAAAATTCCACAGAAGTCTGAAACTCTTTTCTTTTTAAATAAGCAGGTAACTCTCAAATAATTTCAGATTCTCAGATAATTCCCTAACGTTGGTGTTACCATCACTGAACATCAAGAAAAAATACGCCAATTTTGATAAAGGTTGCCTCAACATACCTTTATTAATTGGTGAATAAACTTGAAATAGAACTCTAAGACTATAAACTTTTATGTTGTCCTAACTTCCACAGGCTGCATTCCTTTACCAATTATATGTAGTAAATCAGACATGAGTTTCTATGCATCTGAATATGTAAGTCAACGGTGCATGGAAAGTTGTAAGCTCAATTCCAGTTCAAATCAATGAGTAGAGCTCAGAAGGCCATGGAGAAGCTTAAGCATGAAGCAAGCACCATGATATAAATATAAACTTGACTCTTACACGCTAAACTTTTCTCTTTACAGTGCCAAACTGCCTAATCAAGAAGGTCAAAGACTGCAGACAAAGTGAAGGGCAAAATAATGGGGTTAACACACTAGAGGCGTGAGGCCCATTCCACACACTCTTGTTTCACGTGATACAGCAGGCATATATCCCAGGCTTTCACACTGATTGTTAAACCAAATTAAGAGTGGTATATACTCTACACTCCTGAATAGTAGTAATTTTATCTCATTTTACAAGGGCTTTCAAAAAAACTGTTTCTTGGAAACAGTTTAGTTACATTAGCTCCTTGGTGAAAATTCCTTAGACATGAGTTTGTAAAACATAAAAAATCAAATCCTAGGGCTTCCCTGGTGGCACAGTGGTTGAGAGTCCGCCTGCCGATGCAGGGGACACGGGTTCGTGCCCCAGTCCAGGAAGATCCCACATGCCACGGAGTGGCTGGGCCCGTGAGCCATGGCCGCTGAGCCTGTGCGTCCGGAGCCTGTGCTCCGCAATGGGAGAGGCCACAACAGTGAGAGGCCCGCGTACCACAAAAAAAAAAAAAAAAATCAAATCCTAAATATGAGCAGATTCTTACACAAGACTTTCTTTATATACGGTATAATCAAAAGCAGTACAATACTATCACTTGGAAATATCTCGGCAGAAAACAATAAAACAGGAGAAACTAAGATAGCTATATATTATTGATAAATTTAAGGTATGTGTCAAGCTGAAATTCCAACAGAGAGTGGTAGTCGTAATACATAGCATTGATTTTCATCCACAGAAATTGAAAATTCACTTACACATACCAGGGATCTCACAAATGCTTGAAAGCTTAATGCTGAATATAAGATCTGAATAACTGACTATGACATGTCTCTCAGAATTCTAACACCTAAACCTTTGTCCTTCAAACTATTTCATTATTATATAACAGATATTCCCTTCACCTTATACTAAGATTAAGTATCCCTCTGAAACCCAGATGCTGATCCTACAAAGGATGGTTTGGTTTGATTATGTCAATCCTAATCATAGCCTAAATCCCATCTCTTCTTTCATCTTCTGACACTACTGGATTATAAACTGAAAAAAAATTGACATTCTATCTCTGTTAACCTTTGGAGATACTCAAGGAACTAGTCCTTGTTTGTGAAGCCATCTAATTGCTAATCTATAATCCTTTTAATATGCTCTGCTTTTTGGATTGATCCATTGCCAGCTGACCTAACACTGCCCATAGCTATATTAATCCTATTACTCGCATCCTATTACAGAGTATCAGTGAAACTCTTTAATGAATCCTGAAAAGCTTGTTTGCCAGATACCAATATTAAGGACGATTACACATGTATTCATTCTTTTATTCTTAATTATACAGTTTCTGATTGTATTAATTATATTCAGTGGGATTCAGAGTTTTTCTTCTCCACATCTATCTGTGAGCTTACACTAGGTTTTGGAAAATATTAGTTTCTAAATGTCATTACCATACCTATTGTTTTGATCCTTCTTAATGGTAAATAAATTCACAAGATAAAATGTTGTATATTTTGAGATTAAATCCTGTTGTAAGATAAATAAAATGTGTTGGGTATGGTAGAATTAAGTAGGGTTTATTAAGAGTAGATAAAATGTCCTAGAGAAAGGTCTGCATTTTGAGTTCCTGATATATTCACAGTACCATTAATCCCCTAATAGGATGGATAAATCTGTCTTGGATGATAAGCCTACTTGTTAAGGGAAGTACATTCTCTGCTGAATTAATCACCCCATATGAAAATGGAAAGTGTCATCAGCCTGAAAAACTATGATACTTTATCATCAATTTTAGTCTGATGAGTGGATAAAGAGAATAGATTTTTTTAATTGAAATCTATTGGCAGTGAGACTTTTATTTTAAAAAAATCTGAAAAAGTAGGTTTATAGAAAAAGAACACTATTGCTGTTGATGATGATGTAACTGTGTTTCATGAAAGAGTAAACAGATGGGGTTCTATGGTGATTAAAGGTCCTGGGGACTGGAGCTTGTGGTTAGATGAGGAGTTTGGAATCTGCAGAATGGAAGCAAGTGTCTATATAATGAGAGTCAAGCCAGTACCAAGGAGCTATGGGTCTTGGAAGTACTTAGAATCTTGAGAGACAGTTAAAGACAAATATGCACATACATGGGTGTCGTTGCAACCTCCCTCTAGAAATTTTGTCATGTAGAGCACATTCAATAATGTAAAGCCATCACTTCCCACTAATATATACTCATTGTCCCTTTGCCAAATCATAACGATACCATGAGTTATATTTAAAGACTAGGGTCTTAGGCAAAATTTTACATTGGTCTGTTTCTAGTCATTGATCATCAGAAAATACCACCACCGTGTTTCCAACTGGGTATTCGAGTGTATGAAAATAGGATGTCAGTGAAATACAGGACATCAGGTTAAATCAAATGGATACATTTCAAATATTGCACGGTACATAAATATACAAAACAAAGCATTTACTGTATATCTAAAATTCAAATTTAACTTGGTACTATGTATTTTTATTTACTAAATATGGCAACTCTAGAGAAGGGGCCTGATAGTTTTGGGGAAAAGACAGAAGAAACAATCTATACCAATACTGCAGGTGCTTCTTTAGATATGGCTCTTCATGTGCTGGCTCAACAGTAAGGAAACTACCTCCAAAGATGTGGCTTTGTGATAATAACTTTAAAATTATCCATCTTAGTGTTTCACCATTTTGGTGGACACTTGTTTTTTCTCTCCCTGGCTTTACTTTTTAATTTTCACTTTGAAGCAGTATTATTTAACTCAGCCTGTTGAAACATGATTTAAAAGAAAGACTACATACAAAAGTAAAGTAATATTGATTTAAATGAGAACTTTCGTTGTACAGGTGCAATTTTCAAAACAGCAAGAGAGAGAGATTTTATACAGTAAAGTAAAAGCATTTAGAATTGAGACTCAAACCAACTAAAATAAATTCACACTTCAACTGTGACCTTCATAGCTCCCTAAATGCATTTTAAACAGTAAGTTGCTTTTATTTTTATAGTATAGAGCTGCATGTAATCATCAAGGAGAATGGCAAATGTATACACTGAGTAAGTTATACAGGGAACATGACAGGTCCACATTCTGTCACCTGCCAACACTACTTCTATTCTGATGTGTTTATCAGAGAACTAGAACCAGAGTTTGACGAACAGTACAAGGTTACGGTGAAATAGGCAAATAAATGCACGTACCCACTCTTGCACATAGTCCACAGTTACTCAAAAGTCACCCAGGTCTGGTAGAAAGAGAACTGAGGTATAGTTTAAATTGAATAGACATAGGGAGTTTTATATGAGGTTTTTAAAAAATATAGTCCAGGAGGTTCACAAATTACTCTTTTACGGCACTATTGTTTATTTTACTTAGCAGTTTTGCCATTCCTAGCTTTTTGGAGATCCTTAATACAGAGAAATTACCTTAGGTCCAGACATCCAAATATATGATATCTCCTTCCCTCTCCCTCACAGATACACTGAGATTTTTTTTCTCCTTCCTTTATTGATTTCATTCACATCATTTTCCAAACCTCTGTTATAATAGTCATTTTTTCTTCACAGTATATCATTGTTATAATTTTGTTATTTCTTATTAGTAACTTGTTATTATAGAATCATTAAATTCTATAAAGTTCATAGCATCCTACAATTTACTCACTAATGTTCAAAAATTTTAAAACATTTTCCAAGGGTATTATAGAAATTTAGAGACAAAGATCAAATGCATGCTTGGTAAGGAAATCAATACATATCTTGAAAGACTCTTCGGAAATATTCAGTTCGTGTATATTGAAAAACAAAACAAAACAAAATCCAGTTGGATTCAATGCAATAGGCCAACAGATGAGTGGTAATATACAAGTCCTACTCATTCAGTTTATATATTAGGAAGTCAGTGAATAAAACTATTAATAGCAAGATACTTTCCAAAAAATAAAAATAATAATTTAGGTCATTTGCTGAAGGACAAGTCATCATCTCTTTTTGGACCAGTATTCAAAATTAACGTTTTACTGGACTGAAAAAAAAAAACAAAACCAAACAAACTAAAAAAAACAGTACATGGTCAAAAGTAATATATTTAGAATTCTAGAAATAAAAGATTTTCCCATTGCCTTTTTTTGTTTCTGTTTTTCTATTTTTTCTGACTGAAAAAAATTCACTTAATGGATAGATCTTGATTATAGAACTCTGAGCTTTGATGTGTCTGCTGCAACCACCCAAGCAAAATACATAATATTCCCATCACCACAGAAAGTTTTCCTGTGCTCCCTTCTAATCAATCCCCTATCACAGATAACTACTGTTCTCATTCTATTAAACATTGATTAACCTGGCCTGTGTTTGAACTTCATAAAAATAGATTCATTCAGTATATCTGCTTTCAAGTTCTTGTATGCTAGTTCCAATATCTGAGACATCTTGTGGTCTGATTCTACTGACTACTTTTCCCCTTGACCTTTAATCACTCCCGTGTCTTTGTATGGTACACTGGTTTGTTTCAAGTTATTTTTGGTATATCAGACATTGTAGATGAAGCATTATAGGAGCTTTGGACTCTTCTGAAGTGTATGGATTTTCCTTCTAGCAACAAGTTCAATTGATGACTTATCTTCCTTTATACATTTCTAGAAAGAGTCTGTTTCAGTTTTGGTCTTAGTCTGAAGCAAAAGTTTCAGTCCTGAAATTTAATCACTAATCCTAAAATGTGGTATTATTTTGAGTTTCAAAATAAAACCCACAGTATTTATTACCAAATACCTCAGATATGGGAGAATTCAAACTACAGTGGGAAGATAGTCAAATTCATGCTGAGCTATTCAGAGTTCAGCTGTTGTTTTTACTTGTACCTTTGGATTCCCCTCTACATGTGTGTAGGACTTTAGGAGAGGATATCACAAATGTTTTGGTTCCTCCTCTATGAATCCTTACCATTTATAATTCTCTCTCTTAATTGATAGCTGCTGTTACAGCCCTGAACTCCATACTCTGAGACCAGAAGCTTTCTTCTTGACTTCTAGCTACTCCTTACACACAATATTGGGAATGCTCTCTGGGGGAAAGTTACATTAATATTGATACATATTTCATCCAATGGTGTTTTCTTACTTTAAGGGTTAGATGCTCACCAGTTTCTGCTGGAGTTAGTTTTCAATGTCTTAAAATATACATTTCAGTATTTTTACCAGAGATTATAATTGTTATCTCCATGAGGGATAGTCTGGTAAAAAGCCAGTTTTCTATTTCTAGACACAAAACTCTAAAAAGACAATTTTTGAATGCATTAAATTAACATTTACCTCTTCTGCATCAGTTATCATGACAGGTCACAAAGTTGCAGAGGTGCAACAGATATGACACCTTATTTGGTGAAGAAAACACACATGAGGCTTTATAATAAGCAAATTTATAATCAATGATATATATATATACACAAATATTGATGACAGATATATCACTTTTCAATAACTATCTTATCTCATTAGCTGAACACGTACTAATATTCTTTTAACTGCAAGCATTTGCTTTTATAAAACATGTATAACAAAGATGCACAAGATATACAGTCTCTAATCCTTCTCTCACTCTTACACAATATAAATATTGTGTTTAGTGTGACAGAAACGATAGAATCTAAAAAGAAAGCAAAGTGGATATGTAATTTTGTTGCATAGTACTGAAAATTATATAAATGTGAACATTAAGGTGTTTTAGGAAGATATGTGACAATATAGAAACAAAATTTAGAAACAAATTTTCATATAAATTTAATGAGGATTTCTGTGTACCTATAAACCAGAGATTATGCTATAATTATTAGAAAATATGAAACGTGTCAAAAGAGGAATACATACAGTGCTGTGCTAACTCAGAAGGGTGGCTAATCAAGCATGCATTGGTAAGGTTGATAAGAAGCTGATTAGTGAAGCTGTCTCAAAGAAGATAACATTAACGCTAAGCAAGCAATCCTGTGAGCAATCCTTCAGAGTTTACGATAATGATCCAGAAATAGTTCCCTTGGCTCTCCAATGATGTGTGAAATGCTCCTGTTGTACAGACTCAGTAAAAGCTGAAGCGAGTAACTGAATATAACTATGGGTTCTTTGAAGTATTGCTAGCGAATAGACACACCATAGTATGGTGTCATCTCAGGAGGTAGAAGATGAAAAAGCTAAAAGGTGCTTTAGGTTTTACTTTTCAAAATTACTAACAGTGGAAAAAATAACATTGTCATTGAATACAATTTTTGTGTGTGTTACAATTAATTTTGGTGTGTGGCCAGTGAATGACTTAAATTCCTTGGCTTTCTCTGAAAAAACATCTCAAGAGGGAAAGGAGAAATGGTTCTTACTTTTGTGGCATTTAAAAAGATCTATGGCATCTAAATTATCCTATAAAAACTTATTCTAAAATAAAGGCAAAGAGAATTATGATAAATTTAAAATTTAATATTCATTATACAGTATATGAAACAATACTACTACATTTATATTCTTTATGCATACTTTATAACAAGTGTATTTCATTACCTCCTATAATCAATGTAATGAACATGGTACATTTATACCTATTACAGTCCTATTTTTTTAAATAATTAAATATACACACAATAGTTGTTTCTCTACTTTAGAACATATATTTACTCATGACTATGATTTATTTAACATTGAACTTGGCCAGAAACACAGAAAGAAAAAATATTTTTATTCTGAAAAAAAAGAAAAAAGTGTCACCCATTACAATATGCATCATTGAAAAAGTGAAATTGTCTCCATATGTATGTATATTGGGTGGAGGAAGAAAGAAAAGGATATTATATTTAAGCATAATAAAATATTAGCTTCATTTTATGGAAGGAAAAAAATTTTAATTATATTTAATGGACCTATTTTCTGAAACTTAAATATTGCTTTGATATTAACATAAATGATATTATTTGGTTTCTAACATCTTATCAAATAATCATCCATTTATTAATTCACCAAATATTTGTTGAATGTTTCCTTTGGGGTAAGCATTGGTCACACACCAGTGAACAAAACAAACAAAAAACTTTGCCTTCATATAAATCCTAGTGTCAGAGGCAGACAATAAGTAAAATAAAGAAATTATAGTGTTTTAGATATTGATGATTCATATGGCAAGACCTAAGACGAAAAAGGAAAGGAGGATACAGGGTCAGTGAGGGAAACTGAGATTTTATTTAAGATGGCCAGAGATGGTGGTTTTTAACCAAATACTAAAAGAGCAGCAAGTTTAAAGGTCCTGAGGTGGATGCATGTTTGGAGTGTTCAAGGAATAACAAGGAAATTAGTATGCTTCTAGTGGAATAATTTTACTGGGTTTTGTAGGCCATTTAAAGAGGAAGATAGTGTAAAAGAGGAAGATACTGAAGGGTTTTGAACAGAGACTTCTTGGCCTGACTTATTTTTAAAAGATTTACTACAGCGACTCTGTTGAGAATAAATGTTAGAGAATCGAGGACAGAGGCAGAGAAACAAGTTAGGACAGCACTGAAATACATGGGCAAAAAATGTTGCTTGCCATGTCCATGCTGCTAGCAATGTTGATTACAGCGGGATGTGGTGAAACTTTGGAAATGTTATAAATGTAGAGTCGATAGAATATGTTAAAGATTGGGTTTTAAAAGTGAGAAATGGAGGATTTAAGGATGATTTTGAAGCTCTTGAACTCAGTAATTGGGGTAATGGAGTTGTCATTTAATGAGACAGGGAAGACTTTGGATAAAGCAAGTTTAAAGGAAAGGTCCGAAGTTCAGTTTCAAACATGTTAACTTTGAGACATCAGTTAGGCATTCAAATTTCAAATGAAGATGTCAGGCAGGCATTTGGAGAAAGTAGCCGGGAGTGTAGGGAGAGGACTTTTTTTTTTTTTTTTTTTTTTTTTTGCACTCACGCAGCAGAGTCTAGTTTATTTTAAGACATCAGATATGATGGATTTCTAATAAATGCTCCTGCAGGGCAGAGGCAGCCCTCATCAGGAAAGCTGTTGTCTGGGCTTCCTCCAGGCTGGTACCTAGAAAAGGGCCTTCTTGGGTGCATCCAGCCCCAGCATGTACGTGTTCACCTCCAGTCTCCTTGGGGAAGGGATACATCACCTCCTGGCACATACAGGGCCAGATGGACAAAGTAAGTGCTCCGTAAATGTTGAGAGGAACTGCCTTTGCCCATCTTCCTCAGCAGCCAAGATGCCCAAAATGTGTCAACAGGATTTCACATGTATCAGTGTTGCTGCTTTTCTTCTGATCGTCGCAGGACAGTCAGATGTCCATCTCAAACTGAGCATCATCCACAACTGCATGCTTCCTGTCATGACTGTTCAAGTTGTTCAAATTGTTTCCTTCTAGTTTGGAGTCTTCAGCCGGGGCTGGTGACTCCTGGAAAGAAGTCCTTTTCCATATTTGTTTATATCTTGGGAGCTCTGTCTCAGCCTTAGATACAGTGGCTACTCCTTATATTTGCCTTCTTATATTCTTTACTTCTCTCTTCCCCTTAGTAGGCAATCCTCTGTTACGTATGATAATTATTTATATTAAACTTTCTATGTTCATATTACTATGTGGTTCTGTGTTCTGATCTGATTTTGCTAGTACAATGGTATTTAAAGCCAGGAACCTCAAACAAATAGAGGGCCTCCTATAAGAAAAGAGCCTTGCACTCTCCAACACCTAAGGGTTGAACAGATGAGGAAGACTAAGCACTAGAATCTCATAAAAAGGTGACAACAAAATAAAAGACCAAAAGGAGATGGAAATCCAAGTGCAGAAATTGTTTCAAGGACAAAGGAATGATCAGTTCTGTCAAATGCAACTGATAGGTCAAGTTAAGACACAAACAGCATTAAGCATTCCATTTCACCATGTGAGTCACTGTGATCTTGACAGCAGTAATTTCCATGACTGCTTGGAGAGAAAGGCAGATATACACAGGTTTAAGAGTGAGTAAGAAGAAAGGAACTGAAGAGTGCAAACAGATTTAAATTGTTAGAGGATGTTTTCAATTATGGGAAGTATTGTAATGAAGTATCAAGTGAATGGAAAAGCACAATCTAAAAATCATTCTAATTGTTATTGTTTATGATAGGAGAACTAACAGCGTATTTCACTACTAATGTGAATAATCATTGTGATAGAAAAAAATAATGATGCAGGGAGAGAGAGGCAACTAAATTATTTTGTGAAACAATAATTCTTAAGATTTGAAATCACTTGTAATGGTCATCCAACAAGTTAATGGAGCATTTAGGATTAGAACTCAAGATTCAGGCCAAAGTCCTGCCTGCTGCAAGAAAACCTTTGATGCATCAGAATTCTGATGTAAAAGTGATACAAATTCAATTACATATAATATTTATATATAATGCTTATGTATAAAATTAAGCACTTAACTTATGATATAACTGCTTAAAACAGTACTTCATTTTGAAAATATCTATAAACAGAAAATTATTTCAAAAAAGTTATGAAATTTTTTTATTAATTGCTTTGGACATTGTTAGCATTTAAGGATCATTCACTTTAAGGCTATATAGCTATGTATATTTTATGTGATCACAAATGTGAAAAGAAATATGAATAATTTAGGTGTGTATAACCAGGAATATACACATGAGTAATGAGTGATAAAACAGCACCTACATTTAATGTGGCCTGTGTCTCCTTACTGTTAATGACAATATACTTATGAATTATCTCAAGGAAAGAGCCATAGTTAGTTCAAGTTAGTAAGATTTAGAAAGCCACTTTAATATATCTACTGCTTTGTTATATTTTCTATTAGTGGACATTATGAGAATAAATAGTTAATTTTTTCTGACTACAGCACTTCATTTCACACAAAGGCATAATTATCAGATATGGGGGCTCCATGTTTCTCCTCCCCGCCAGCCTAGCTACATAGTGTAACCACTTCTCCTTCTCTGCAGAGTATTATTTTGTATATAATGGACAAAGAATCATGGAGTTCTGATTGATCTGAGCCACAATCACTATTGAGCCCCTCCTGAGTTCTTCTGCATTGCTTAGTCCTGATATTTTCAAAATCAGAACATTTTGAAATGTGTGAGGAAATAGCCAGTAGTACTTACAATCAACATGAATATTGTTCATGAATATTGTTCTTTCAAGTCATGTGGATCTTCCAAAAGAGTCTCTTTTTCTTTCTATCTAACATATACTACCAGTTAAACCATAGGACACTGACAGAAAGTAATAATAATACTGATTTCCTCAAGTCAACAGAGTGTTCTGCACCCGGAGAGCATATTAAACTTTTGTCTTGCTTTTTCTTTCTAGATGATGTAAAATCTTAGATCCATTTTTTATATCCTTTGTGAAATATGGTAATGCTTTGTTTATTGGCAATCTGACTCATTTGATTAATATGCTACAATAAGTACTGCATATGCTGACAAAGTTTCTAGGCAAGAGTAGCTGATCATTCGTATTTGGCTATGTTTTTGTTTTTATCAGTCAATTTTTGCATTAATTACAAAGTATTTATACTGATTTATGTAAGCCAGTATCAATAGTGCTCAAAGCTCTCCTTTGGATTTCTGACATCTTCCCCAGCCATGAGCCAAATGAAATCATCCATCTGAAAAGTTTAGCTGCGTGGACACCAAAATGTATCTCTCCAAATATTAGTCCCTCTTCAGGTTCAAAGAAGCAGTCATTAACTGCATAAATATGCACAGATTGCAAATGAGCTTTAGTTGTCTGTATTTGATTGTGTTGGTATTTACCTTTGAATCCTAAAATTGTGTTTTATATATAATATTGTACACAAAATAATATTTTGAGGATGTTTACCACACAGTACCTTTTGTCTTCTTAAAAATAATGAAAGGCCTCATATAGAATTCAATAATACACTAATCCATCTACCATGTAATCTTTCAACATCCTATACTCTGCTATATTGTATGAAAATATTCAAATACTTTTTTAAAAATAAAAAGTTTCAGATACATGGACAGCTAGCATGAGTTACACTAAAGAGCCTCTGAAATATATTATTATGTAACTTTTTGACTGAAAGATGTTTGTAAATGTTTACAACTATCTGACAGGAGAACTGATCAATCTGACAAGCTTAAATGGCATTATGTTCCACAAAACAGTTATAACCTTGAGGCAAAGCCATCAAATAGAAATAGCAACATTAATCAAAAAACAGCTCTCCACAATAATTGGAACTTTAATAAGTGTATTGAAGCAAAACAGTTGGTTAACACTGCATACAATGCTGAATAAGCAAGCCTGTCTTTACATTTACTGTAATAGAGAGGATCTTCCTCAAAATGATGGACTCTAATCCCTTCTGGGAGCTAAGTTTCACCATCAAATCAGCCTTGCTTTTCTGCTGAATATTGCAATTCAACAAGTAGATACATAAAATGTGTTGAATGATATATTGAACTCAAGTTTGTCTTTTTTCCTTAGGTGATAAAAAGATCAGACCAATGAAATTTTTATTGTAATACTGTATGTAAACCAGTCATATTTTTTAAATTATTACATGGCCAAAATTTGTAAGTGTTGATTAGTTTCTGTGACAAGGACACTTTTTAATTGGAAAATTATGAGGGTTTAATTATTAAATACATATTCATCAGCTAAAAATATGGCCCGTCTATATTACTGTTTTATTGCCAACAAGTTCAACATAAATAGACATTTTCAACTATATAAAGCATAAGAGAAGTCAGCCATTGTATTATAACCCATTATTCATTTTTTTTAACTAATGTTTGAGGACTTTCTCTATACTAGTATTTCAAGGCTTCCAAATGTTCCATGGTTAAAATATGAAGTCTAATTCTAGATTTCTAATGCTCTCTGGATATAGCTACTCAAAACATAGGTTACTTCTATATCAGCCTCTTAGCAGTCTCCTTTGATGTCCATTACTTTCCACTTCTGAGCAATTTTTCCTGTTGTCCCCTGCATATAGTAGTCTTACACCATCCTTTCAACCACCAGATATGTTCATTCTACTCCTTACTTCTCATTGCAAAATTCACTTAGTTGTGAGATATTATTCAGTCAACACAAGCCCGGCACTGATCCATACACTTAATTTTAAGACTATGTTTGTTTTCTCAATGTAAGTTCACACTTATTTTATACATGAGTGTGTCTATATGTCATTTTCTTGGATGACAAAAGAACAAACACGGGTTAATGTCCAAATACATGAAAGAGCTATAAGCAAAGTTCATCACTGCTGTTTTTTTATTAATAGCTATATTGTAAAGCGTAACTCTCTAATAATCTAATCTCTAACCCTATTATGTTGGAGAAGTGTCATGCTGTGAAATATTGCCCAGAATGAGTCCCTTCTGCCAAATGTAAGCCAGAATTGTTCACATATTTGTATAATACTGAGAGGCAGTAATGAGAGTAATATAACAAGAAGATCTAAATTAGAACACATATTTTTCATGACAATAGAAATGCAAATATGATACTAATTAATTAATATGCTAATAGCTCTTCTCTATTTATGGATATTAACTCAAGTCATCTTGGATTAATACCTAAGCAATATCTTTACATTCTGTTCTCCAATGAATAAGTACGATTCCTGAAGGTAGGAACAAAGACTAACCTATATTCCATAACTTTTTCATAGACAGAAAATGTGCTGTTCAATAAAGATGTGATTATATTAATATAACTGTGGTATTGCTTAAATCTATTAAAATCTCAGACTTTGGGCTTCCCAGGTGGTGCAGTGGTTGAGAGTTCGCCTGCCGATGCAGGGGACACGGGTTCGTGCCCCGGTCCGGGAAGATCCCACATGCCGCAGAGCGGCTGGGCCCGTGAGCCATGGCCGCTGAGCCTGCGCGTCCGGAGCCTGTGCTCCACAACGGGAGAGACCACGACAGTGAGAGGCCCGGGTACCGCAAAAAAAAAAAAAAAAAAAAAAAAATCTCAGACTTTATTATCAGGTGCTATGTTAGTTGAGGAAAAAAAGGCTGGAAAAACACCTTTGACTTTTTCTAGGCATAAGGTTTATCAGGTAACTTTGCAGTTACTTGTGAATCTAGTCATTAATTCATTTAGACTACGCACTTACATAATATCAGAAAACTGAGTTTCTAAAGGTAGTATACAAACAGCTTTGTTGTCCTATTCTTTCTACTTGCGTGTGTGTGTGTGAGAAATTACCTACAATAAAATTTTAAAATGAAAAAGAAGGAAATGCCAATCTTCTGTTATAGAGAAATAGATATGTCTTAAAAAAAAAAAACTTGACACAATATAGATTTAAGTGTCATAGAAAAAAGCTAATATTTATAATCTAGGGATGCTATCTGATTTTCATTCTGTCAAACTTTTTCACACAAGGATATACCAGCATCTCCCTTGAAAATATGTAGAAATATATTTTTTACTGTGGCTGATAGAGTACCATTAGAATACATATTGTCCTGGTAATTCCTAAATAGAAATCTGATAAGAGCTCCAAGGGATATTAAGAAAACGACTCCCTGGTAGTAGCCAGGTTACCAGAGAAGGTAGCAAGGATGCAAAGGCAGTAAAGAAAAAATACTTCCTGGCAAGCCATTTACCAAAGCGAAGAAATCTTAGGATTCCATTTTTTTTTTTTTATGTTACTTGTAACACAACAACACCACAGTGTTTTTCAAGGCAAAAACAACTGGACTAACAACAAAGCAAAATATACTATTAGAGCATGACAACCAATTTAACTAGGAGGGGAAATCCTCTTCTGTTTGGAGGAATTCTAATTTTCTCATATTAAATAGCTACTACCTACTCTGATGAAGAATTCAATTTCAAGCACAAGAGGAATAAAACATCAGTCTTAATAATAGATTTCAATCTGGAATGGAAAACAATAGGTGCATGTATTAAAATATGTTCATTTTACTGTTCACATAATATCATGTTTTTAATGTACTTTGACAAACTGGAAACAACCAACATTAACAAAAAATAAATGTCATTAGTCTATGCGTCCAGTTGTTAATTCACAAGCAGTGATTATTGTATTTATTGTCATGCATGCACTTATAATGAAATAGCAGCAAAGTAAATTAATCTTAAAAAAGTAAAGAGTGGCTGTTTCCCACTAGCTATCTACCTTACGTTTGTTAGTGTACATGTGTCCATGCCTCTCTCTTGCCCTGTCACAGCTCACCCTTCCCCCTCCCCATATCCTCAAGTCCGTTCTCCAATAGGTCTGTGTCTTTATTCCTGTCTTACCCCTAGGTTCTTCATGACATTTTTTCTCCTTAAATTCCATATATATGTGTTAGCATACGGTATTTATCTTTCTCTTTCTGACTTACTTCACTCTGTATGACAGACTCTAGGTCTATCCACCTCATTACAAATAGCTCAATTTCGTTTCTTTTTATGGCTGAGTAATATTCCATTGTATATGTCAGAAAGAGAAAAACAAATACCATATGCTAACACATATATATGGAATCCAAAAAAAAAAAAGGTTATGAAGAATGTAGGGGCAGGACAGGAATAAAGATGCAGATGTAGAGAATGGACTTGAGGACATAGGGAGGGGGAAGGGTAAGCTGGGACGAAGTGAGAGAGTGGCATAGACTTATATATACTACCAAATGTAGGAAGCAGCTTCATAGCACAGGAAGATCAGCTCGGTACTTTGTGACCACCTAGCAGGGTGGGATAGGGAGGGTGGGAGGGAGATGCAAGAGGGAGGAGATATGGAGATATATGTATATGTATAGCTGATTCACTTTGTTATAAAGCAGAAACTAACACACCATTGTAAAGCAATTATACTCCAATAAAGATGTTAAAAAAAAAATTCAAAAAAAAAAAAAGTAAAGAGTGGGCACTATAGTTGAATTTATCAGCACTCCAGAACCTAAAAGAAATAAATGGGAAAAAACAAGAAATCCATTTTATGTATATTCAATTACTAGCACAAAAGAGTTCAACTGAATATGTGGGAAAGTTGCCAGAGCCCTGGAAAAATGTATTCCATTTAACCTGTCAATAGGAAACACCATCAGCTTGATAGAATGACACTGATAACTCCATTCACAAGGAATGGTCAATGTAAAATATGATTTTCTTAATATAAAGGGACATAATACTGATAATTAAATAAATTTTTAATAATGAAAATGTCACAGATATATAACTGCTATGAATCATTCATACTTGACTTGAAGTAAAAGGTGAAAAATGGTAGACTCATTTACAGAATTTCCTTTGCCTATTTTGGAAGCATTTTATCAATTTGATTTAAGCTGTAACCACAGTAATTTTATTCTGTCCTTAAATGCTACAGAAATTGAATAAATGACAGTCATGATCAAATGATGAGCCAGCAAGAATAAAACCAATTTTTAGAGTACACTTCTCACTAACTGAGCATCATTCCCAGAGATGCCATATTATTTAGTAACAATAGTTCCTGAAGCACTTCATCTTATTTCCATTTTTCATTTATTCAACCAACCAATATTAACTACTTATTTACTAGATGCCAGACAACAGTTAGGTTCTATATATAAAATAATCTATTCAATAATTTATTCTTTAGACAGTTCAATCATTTAAAGTGGGTGTTGAAAGTAGTTATGAATATTTGGGGGAGGAGCAGGGATTTTGTTATTGTTTCTTAGTAATTTTGAATAAGATTGTTTTAAAAATATAATTCTATCAATACTGATACAGCAACACAATTCATCTGTTATTCATCTATTATTCATTTATGCTTGTTAGTGCTTAGATTTTTAAATGTTTCTTAACTGAATATTTTGTAAAGAAGGGACATGTATTACAACAGGAAGTTCTAAACATGAGCACAATCCTCTGCATAGAGGCACTGTTAAATCATTTGTCAACAAAAATAATGTTTTAAGTAAATCTAACACAGCAACTTCAGGTTTCCAGAGCTATGAAGTATTATGCAATTTGCTATAACTTGGGAGAAGAAGCCATTTTGGTTGATTTACATCATCCTTCTCCTAGAGGGAAAGGGGGATAAATCCTACTCTGCTGCTTCCTGACTCTATGACATTTAGTTTCTTAATGACTCAATTTCCTAAATTAAAGTAGAATTTTTTTCATCATGAAAAATTAGAGGACTAAAGTAAAAACAGCTGACCCATAGATAGTATTCAATATATTGTAGGGTTTTTTTCTCTCCCATTTTCACAACTGCCCCAATTTGTAATGCCTTGAAAACCTTCACATTCCCTAGCGATGGGTAGCAAAAGGAAAGAATATCTGCTTTAGTGTAGATTTGGCCCTCTTGGAATTGCTGCATTCTCTACATACAGTCAGTAAATGGAGTGTGACGTAAGGCTTAGGCGGACGCCATAAGGAGAAGCCACTGGAGTAGAATTCTGATAGTTTTAAATGCTGCATCTAAAATAGTTTCATGTACTTAATAGCTTTCCACCCCTCCCCTACCAACTATATTTCAGAGAAGAGAAACTTATCAACTCCCTGCCATTTCCCTTCTTGCTTCTCTAGCCATATTTTTTTTCAATTCAGCTAGGAATAGGTGTTTCTCCTCAAATTAAAGTCTTCATACCTTCTCCCTAAATAATACCAATCATCCTACAGTCTTCAAAACCACACCTTTGCTAATGACCCCTTAACTTGTATCTCTACCTTGAATATCCATTCTGACCTACAAAATCAAATAGCCAACCACTTTGTGTTGTGAATTCTCTCTGCCCCATCTTCCTTGGTCACTTTTCAGTTGTCCCTTCTCTAAGACATGGATTATAGCTCTCCTTTTCCCCCAACCTTCCACACAATCATGGATATACCATTGTAAGTAACACTTTATCACAACCACAAATAACCTAAAATGCATTTCTCTGTGCTCAAATCTGAGGGCTGACTTGACCTATCTATGGTCAGCCCAAACTCCTGGGCCTCAGCATTAGACAGAGCTCTGGGATCTTACTTGCTCAAATACATGCCTCTTCTGGAACTTCTTAAGTGCACCCTCTTTGTAGCAGGCACCTATTAACTAGGAGAGTATCAAGATTCTTCCTAGTTTAGCACATGGTTGCTTAATCAGGAGTGAGAGAATCCACATGTTTGGAGAAGATCTGATTCCTACCTATTAGGCACTCTGAAGGTACTAAAGTATCCAGGAAAAAAAGCTGAGTTCATCTCATGTCTGCTTGATGTACATTTTAATACTGTTCCTCTTCCCTACTTCTACCCAAACTATCTGCGTAAGACTTCTAATGAAGAGACGTGAGGATATCAAACTTTCTCAGACAGTACGCTAAGCTTTTGAAATGAAGTTATTTTTTTAAAGTGGAAGTTAATTCTAAGTTAGCTTATGCTTTTTACCCCTAGAGTAGGATAAGTGTGCAATTGATTTTAATATTCATGGTGTATTATAACTGCCAGAGAATATAAGAATTTTTCTAAAGAAAGAAAGCTCAGACTGGACCTAAACGTACCCTTAGAATTATTGTCAGAGTTGCAAGGACATTCTGAAACACTAAAGAGCATGTATATAGGAGGTAACTGATTAAACATAGTTTTAAAAGGCAGTGCCCACACCAAACATTCAAAAGCAGTTATATGCTATGGAGACCTCAAACAGAGCATTTTCACTATGTCATGATCTACTTGGTACAAAAGTAATGCTGCAATATCTCCTCATACAGATTTTCACCTGGAACATTACCACCCAGATGTTGGCTGACCCTTCCCAGTTCAAACATCACTTCCTCGGAGGGAACCTCCCTAACCACTTATTTAAGCATATACCCCCCTCCCTCTTATAGCATTTATCACTATATGAAATTACCGTTTATTCATTTGTGCTTTTTTCTCCCTCCACCATAGGAGCACACTCAAATATAAGCTCCACAAGAACATGGACATTGTCTACATTCATCACTAGAGCAATGACAACCATTCCCTGCATATATGTATGTATTACACTTACCTACAGCACTGTGTGACACAGAACTACTTGACTCTTTCTAAAAGTCAGCGTCCTCACCTAGAGAGTGAGTCTAAATCTTACTCTACAAGACTGTTGTAAAAGTAAAATGTGTGACAATATTTTATACATAGAAAAATCATTTACATATAAATTCAAACTGCAAATGCACATTGATCCTATAGTGATATATAAAATGAACATTTAACAGTCATTACCGTTACTAAGTGGTACCTAGAACCAGTGTGAAACTGTCTGATTAACCCCTCTGAGTCCTTGGCTCACAAGGTACAATTTAAGGGCTATATTATGAACTACAGAGGTTTTTCTTTGTTTTATTTTCCCCATAAGTGTTGTCCCATGTCTCAAGTTCTCCTCCATTTATTTCCATTAATCTGCTAACTCACATACTGCTGTTAAATAAATGAATTAGTGTTGCATCTCACTGTGGCAAATTCTATTAGCTCATTTTATAGAAAGGGTTTAACACTTAAAATGACACTTCTTCAAGCAGGTCTAATACTTTTAAATCAATTTGCAAAAGGGCTAGTACTTTGATGCCAACTTTATTTCATTTTATTTTTAACCTAAAAATTTCGAGAGAAAACAAAAAATATATATGATAGCATTTTCCCTTTGATCCTCACATTGACGGCAACATCATTTTTCTCAATAATAAAATAAGTTGGTTGAGGTCATTAAAAGGCAAGTAAGAAGAACATAAGAAATGCAAATGAATAAGTTTACGATGGCGTATTTTGCTCTTAAAAAATGAGTTTTAGTCCAAAGATCCCAAGCATGTTTTGCAAACAGAGATTAAAAGGCATCAAAGGGATATATGAAGACAGAAATTTTAGGCCATACTTAAGTGGCTTAGCTGGATAAACAAATCACAAATGTGAAGGAGTTTATCAGGTGTATCACAGAGGATCTGTCAGTAGTTTTTCAGATCAGGACTCATTCAATCTTGCACAAATGTCACCTGCCCCAGAAGCCTTGCCCGACCTCTCTAAGCAAGATAAAGCACTTTTTCCTCATTCGTGTGAACATGAAAATCTCTCACCTTTCTAAAAAAATTTCCTTAAAACATTTCTTTATCCCACTGCACTGAGAACTCCTGGAAGGCAGGAAGTTTATATTTTTAGGTTGAATGGTTATTGAATGACTGAAGTTTTCATAATATACCATCTATTTTGTTATGTTAAACAGAACTGGCTTTAGCGCCTATACAAATATGTGGGTCATTTTTCCTTACTACTTCATGTACCCCGGGCTTTATTTTCTGAGGCCTTATGTTTGCTTGTAGACATTTTTTTCTCTTCTATCTCTACTGTTATATGTACATGTAGCAACATTTATTACTCTTATGTCTAGTTTAATATGCACATGGAAACCACATAGGTTCCTCCTGGATGAAAATAAAACTATGTAGTCAATTTCTAAGCATCTGCCTATGACTCTTGGGGAAGGACTTTGTCACATCTATCTGGGATTCTTCTGGCCTTCCTTACCTTCCTTCCTTACCATTTTTGACATATCTCAGATGGCATTCATTCACTCTTTAATTGAATTCTTATTATATTTAGACTTATTTCAGAGATTAGGAAGCTGGGCCACACAAAGGGTTAACTATTTTGCCTAGGCCTACACAGCTACTACTAGCAAAGCAGAGACCAGCCTCCGCTCTGCCTGACTCCCAACCTAGTGTGCTTCTCATTACCGCTCCATGGATGAAAGTTGTCTTTCTGTCTTACTACTTATCCAACATTTTACTTGACATATTTTTTAAATGCTATTTGTGACTCTTTAAAATACTTTATATTGGAACTTCTAGACACATACTCATGGACAATGCACTTGTCCTAACATTAATACTAAGGGATACAATTTTCCAAATTGTCAAAAGAATTATACATGCCCCCACACTCATGCATCTAAAGAAGAATGAATACCAACCAAGATATCTGTTAAAATACCGTAAAGATATCTTTAAGTACTTCATGGATTTAGAGGCTGGAATCAAATTGCAAAACCCGAAACAAGAGCTTGCTAAATACTCTGTCACCTGTTAGAAGGCCACTAAATAGGAATTCATTTATTCAACAAATAATTCTGGAGTTCATGTATGTATCAGGTGTTATTCTAGGCACTGGATTCAATAGTGAAAAAGACAGGGGAATCTGTGTTCTCATGGGCTATACATGTGTTTTATGCATTAGCTATAGCGGTTCTCATTCTGATCTTTAAATAAACCAAGGTCTTTCCTACCACTAAGTCTTCACACATGCTTTTGCCCTCCGCCTGGAATATTCTGCCATACCACCTGCTCAAGCAACCACAAAACCCATTATACCTGGCTAGCTCTTATTTGTCTCTCGATTCTCATAAACACCATTTTCCCTCTCAAATAATACATTTTTTCCTCATCAAAATCACATTTTTTTTTCAACCAAATGTTGAACCAGCACTATCAAGAATTATGGTTCCCTTTCCCCCAAGACCAACCACAGAGAAACAAAAGAGAAGAAATACCAAAGAAAGAAAATGTATGAGAAATCCATGGGTTGATGGGACGATTTTGTGCTAGTATGATTTTGACTTGGGGCAGAAGGCAGCTAGGACAGTTGCAGGAGCTTAAGTCGGAAAGAACTTTTAGAGTTTTTTTTTTCTTACCCTGCAATTTCCTTAAAACAAAGAATGCTTGTCTTCTAATAGTCAAAGACTCAGAACTTTTGCCCAAGCATTTTTTTTTTTTTTTTTCTTTTTGCAGTACGCGGGCCTCTCACTGTTGTGGCCTCTCCCGTTGCAGAGCACAGGCTCCGGACGTGCAGGCTCAGTGGCCATGGCTTACGGGCCTTCCCGGACCGGGGCACAAACCCGTGTCCCCTGCATCAGCAGACGGACTCTCAACCACTGCGCCACCAGGGAAGCCCTCCCCAAGCATTTTTACAAGTAAATCAGTAATGTGCAAATGTCCTTTGTCCTTTCACAGTTCCTTGAGGAACTGCGAAAAAAATAAAGATATATTTCCTGGAAGCAAAGGGAGATGAGTAATCAGTATTTACTGAGCATATTTTCCATGCCAAATTACAAAGTGCTATGTTGTCTTTATCTTCTTCAGTCTATTCTCTTCCCTTGAGTGGAAGCCTGAGTAATCACCATTTTATAGATGAGTAAACTGAGACTCGTAAATTACTTAACCATATCACTGTGTTACAAGGATCTAAAGAGAATATAAACCTATTTATATATAATTTCAAGGCACAAGCCTTTTCAAATACACCAAAATTCTGTTAAGGTACTCAAAGTCATAGTACAACACATAATACCATCGATTGTGCGGTGTTCTAAAAGTATTGTAAGTAAATATCCCATAAGCAAACAAAAATTTTTGTCATAGATTGGTTTTTATTTTTATATTTGACATTGTTCATGAAAATTCTATCATCAATAGACATCACTAGTCAGATCCTCTAGCAGCAGAATGTAGGTGATAGAGCCAGACACTCACTTAATTTAGACCTAAAAACTTGCTCTGACTTGAATCAAGTTGGAAAAGAAATTATTTCTCTATATCCAGGAAAAAGGGATCTATTTCAACTACCTTGTATTTTTAAATAGGGGTCTAGCTCTTTGTTATATTGATTTTTAATAGCACCTAGCAAAAATACTGTAGGCACCCCTCAAAACATGCCTGGGAAGTATAACTATCCATGTGACTTAGAGTTTTATTAGAAATGCAAATTAATATACACAAAAGCTAAGAGAAACCAAGATTACCCACAGAAGAAAATCTCTTTGTTTACCAGGGCTACCTCATGTTTACATACTTTTTTCCTGTCTTGACAAAGTGTTAAATATTAAAGAAAATGACTAAATACGGGTGAACTTAAAAAAGGTTGCTGGATGCAAACATAGTGATTTATTAGGTGACAACACATGCAGAGTAAGACTTCTCTGAAAAACATTTATAATAGTGATAACAGTAAATATTGTAAGAACTGCACACATCCATTTGCTAGAAATGCAGGTACCCTTTTGCTACTTTCCCTTCTCCAGTCTTTCATTCTTCCAGAATGGCACTGTATACACTACAATGCGTTGAAGACACAAAACCTTGGTGATTTGACTTAGTCATTAGCAAATGAGCAATTGTCCATTGCCGTGGTCCTGTCATTTCAGATGTCTAGATTTGACTAACAAATCAAATTTTCATTTCATATTGAAAGTGAAAAGAGGAATCAGTGTTCCTCTCACACCATCCTAAGGTATTTAGTCACTTATTCATTTTTAGAAGAAAAATTAATTTGTAATTGTTAAGACTACCATTCAATTCTATTCACTGCCACCATTTTACGTGATGATAAGTCACTTGATCCTGACTCAAAATTCTCAATTAATTTCAATAGCAATTCGGTGTACATATTTAATACCAAGATCAAGGGGGATGGATTCTGTTCCCATTTCACAGCGTCTTCTGCTATCCTAGGAATCATTTCCCCTGCAGACACTACCTAGGTTAGACTGAAACAACTGTTGTGAAGGGTTGCTTTGCATCACATTCATTTTTAACTACTAATCAGAAAAACCTAATTAGATGTTCTATTTTCTTATTCCTCAATTTTTGAAAGTAGAGGCTTAAAAAGAATTCCTCCTCACTTGTTTCAATTATCAAGTTTTGTTTTAGTGAAGATATAAAATTTGGGTGTTGATTTCCCTGACATCTCAAACCAAAATTTTTAGGTGAAAAAAAAAGCTATTAGAAACTTAGTTATTTGTAATAAAATTATGCTAGCTCTACTTGACTACAGCTAAAGCTTTAGAAGTAAAGCTTTGAAATCTGTCACATGTCTTAAAAATAAAATTGCTTGAGTAGCTGAGGAGAACTGTATTAAAATGCAAATTTCCAGCTGTTAATATTTCTTCAAAAACCAATAATCCCTCAAGGCCACCAATGTGTCATAATACTTAATGGAAAAATATCCCTCAGGCAGAATGGCCTTTCTAAGTTGACTTTTGATTAAACTTAAAATATTATATGGTAAAAAAAATTTAAAATAAAAAAGGAACGTAAATATAGGACTCAACTGAAAAGTCATCCAACATGCAATGAAATGGGATGGGGAGACCCATCTTATGTCACTAATTTATGAGAAATACACCCTGTTTGAAAATTACCCATAATAATTGGTAACATAAAGTATATGCCTCTTCCAAAACCATTCAACAATTACATATTTGTGTTGGTTTAGTGTATGAAAGGATATTCCATTTTGGAACTGGTAATAGAATTATTTTTGGTAACATATACTCATTGGACAGAATGACAGAAACTAGACATAAGAATTAAATAGCTGTATTTTTAAAACAAGACTTCGATAGGTATTAGAATACAGAATAGTGGAGATTTGTGAAGAGTTTATCTATTGTGTGATATTTATGGAATTTATAAGAAATGAGACCCAATTATTTTAATATTTTATGAAAATTTTTGAATGTTCAGAGAAATTGAAAGAATTATACGTTGTACATCTATATATCTCCTACCTAGATTCTACAAATAACATTTTTTTTACTTGCTTGGTTACATGTGTAAGCGTTTGTACATTATAATGAGTAAGATTCTTACTCCAGAATGATTGATCCTGCATTGGTAAGGGTCTAGCCAATTCACTGGTTAATTAACTGAGTGGTTAAAAATTGAAAGATTCTCCTTGACATAGAATTTTCTAAAATTCACATTTTAAGTAGCTATATTAGAGCAATATCAATATATGGTTAGGGTAATTCAGTCAAATCTCTGATCCAAATGTGTCTGTGAATCTATTAAAAACAATAACCCAAATAGAGCAAATAGATGAATCACATTACTTAAAACACCTTTAAATTTCTCCTAAACAAAGAAAACCCTTGATCTAGTGTAGTTTTTTAATGTTATTTGTAGAATCTAGGTAGGAGATATATAGATGTACAATGTATAATTCTTTGAGAAATTAAGTAGTCCAATTCACTGATCTTCAATCCACCATAGGTAAATACCTCTAAATTTATTCCTGTCATCCAAAGTGCTTTCTGTCGCATCAACTGTCATTACTTTGCTCCAAGGTGTTATTTGCCTACCAACTAATGGCAACAAGGGGAACTAGTCATGAATTTATGGGTGCTTGTTTGCGTGTGTTCATCAATGAAAACACACATCCACTATGTGCTAGACAACCTCACAGGTGCAGCTGAATATAAGTGGTCCCAGGTTGCAGATAAATGACAAAGAGCATGTTTTAGATCTGAAAAATTCTGATTAATAAGGCACAAATGGTGTTTACAGTTAAAAAAAAAACTGTAAAAGAAAACTTTCCATTTTATTTAATTAAACTTGGTCAAATAAACAAGTTTTTATATGACACCTCAGATTTACTTAATGCTACATAGAGTGATCTTTAAGACCTGCCTCTTCTAACTATTGATTCCCTCACCTACTTTTTTTTTAACAAAGTTAGAGTTGTGTATGCCTTACGCATTAAAAAAAATTAATGACAAACTGAGAATCAGAAACCATACCACTTTTGATATTTATATGTCTAATAAATGGGTCTTTAAAAAATAAACTAGGATTAATATTTGAAAGATTCTTAGTTTACCAAGATCACTTGAAGAAAATAATAAAATAATTTACTTTAGAATAACCCCCAATTCCTAAGATGAAAATCTTGTGAATATGACAGCTGTGCTTTTTCGTGACTTTCCAGCATGAAAACAATATTGATATTTAAATGAATCAAAATAGAAATAAGTGCTTATGCAGGAAATCAGAGCATAAATAACACTATATACTCTACCTCCTTAAGTAAACTATATTCTAATTAATTAATAAAGCCCATTGAGCTACTTCCAATCCTCCAAACTACTGTGAATAGTTCCAGGGAGTTGGGAGAATTATTTGTTATCCAAATATTCCATGTCTCTGACCATGAACTCATCACTACTTCCAGTAAATTTGATAGAGATGTTCCGACACTTATCTTCTTCCCCTCAATCTTCTATTAAATATACTGCTGAAACAATCTTCCCATTCCTGATGCATTTCAAGAATGAAAAGAAACCTTGAAACAATCCCCAAAAACAAATTCACTTTTCACAGGTTTGGAGCAGGCCCTATTCTGAGAGAGAATACATCACATTCTGATCCTACATCATATTCCCTTATCTCTTCTGATACACAGTATGAGGTAGCAACAATCTTATATTCCCAATTTTTCTTTTCTACTTATCCAATTCATGGAGAAAACTATATGTATATGTATATATAATATATACTCAGTATGTATTCTTATATAAATATTATACATATATATTCAACTGTGAAAAATGATAATCTACTCAACAAATGGAGTTGAAAAAATTGGATGCCCCCCCCAAAAAAAGAAAAATGAACCTCAACCATTATCTTAGCCCATATGCAAAAGCTGATTTGGAATATATCATAGTACTAAATTTAAAAATGAAAACTGAATCTTAGACTCATTAAGATTTGTGTTCTAAGTCCCTTCTCCTTCAACCTGGGTAGGTTTGTGACTGCTTGACCCATAGATGTTGCTGAAAGGTTTATTCATGACTTCTGAGAACAGGTCATAAAAAGTGCAGCAGCTTCTGCCTTGATCACTAATTGAAACTCCAAGCCATTATATAAGAAACTCAACTACTTTGTGGCCATCTTACTGTAAGGAAGCCAAAGCCACATGGAGAGGTAGTGTATTATAGTCCAAGTTGAGCCCAGTCTTTGAACTATCTCAGGCATGTGCCAAGCCTCCATGTGTTTGCAGCTCCTAGTTGCTCAAGTCACCCCCATTCTATTCTTCCCAGCTGAGGCTCCAAATATTATGGAAAAGAGACATGATATCATTACTACGACTTGCCTGGATTCCTGTTCCACAGAATCCATGAGCATAAAAAAATTGTTTTTTCTGACACCACTACCAAGATTGTTTGTTACTAAGCAATAGATAACTGGAATATATACATGCACAAACTTCATATTTATAAAAATTTCCTGTTTAGAAAGCACAGGGAAATTACTCTTTAATTATACTAATAGAAGCAAACTGCTGGTAACTTCTAATTTTCATAACCTGTTCAGACTGAGTTCTGTGTCATAATAGAATTTTTTTTTAATTAATTTATTTTTGGCTGCGTTGGGTCTTCCTTGCTGCCTGCAGGCTTTCTCTAGTTGCAGCGAGTGGGGGCTACTCTTCGTTGAGGTGTGTGGGCTTCTCACTGCGGTGGCTTCTCCTGCAGTGGAGCACGGGCTCTAGGTGTGCCGGCTTCAGTAGTTGTGGCACACGGGCTTAGTTGCACTGTGGCTTGTGGGATCTTCCCGAACCAGGGCTCGAACCCATGTGCCCTGCATTGGCAGGGTGATTCTTAACCACTGCGCCATCAGGGAAGCCCAATGACAGAATTTTAAATTTACTTAGCTGCACCATTTGCTAAGATAAATTGTTTTAAAATAATTTTTGTAAAGCCTAGTAAAACACCATAATATCTTAGTTACTTCTTATTTTCTCTCTCAGCCTTAAGAAAGTAGTTTTTATAATAGCTGAGAAGATTTGGGGGTTTTTTTCTTCCTCACTTTATTGGTTTAAAAAAAACAAACCCTATGATCTTCCAAATCTTTTAAAAAAGAATGAAAATGTTTCCTTATATCTACTCAAAAGAGGAAGGATTAAAAAAAAAAAAGAGGAAGGATAAGAATCAGTGACCAATATAGTAATTACTTTTGTAGTTTACAAAGTCCATCCATATGCATTTTTATTTGTTCTTCGTAACAAAGTAAGGAGAGAAAGTATTTATTTCCCCATTTTATAGGTGAGTAAGCCGAGTTCAAAATAATTGATGTGCCAAGGTGTCAAAACTGTTCACTAAGACAGCAATTTTAGGTCTCACTCTGACAGCCTTGAGAATGTACCTTTATAGTAACTATGATATATTTTACCACCTTTGTGTCATTGCTTTTGCTACTGTTTTCTTTTCTTGCTTGTATAAAATTGTACAAAACACTGTTATTTGGAAACAATACTGTACTCACCATAAGATGTGATTTCTAGGGGTAGGAGGAACGAACACCCAAGAGTAGTGACTATATGCCAGGAAGTGTTAAACTAATACTATCTCCATTTTGGTAATGATAAAGTTCATTAACAAGAACACATCAAATTTTAGAAATAAAGAAGCACAGAAAAGTTTTGTAATGTACTCAGGATCCCAGAGGTAAAACACGTAAAGTCTGAGTTAATGCCCAAATCTTACTAAATCCAAAGGTTTCTGCTTTTTCTATGCCAGAAAGTCCTCTTGAGAATTACCTGTATGTCCATTTCATGTGTCAGTGTGGCCAGGTTGCAGTCCTCAGTTATTCAACCAAACACTGATCTAGGTGCTGTTTTGAACATATTTTAACAGATGTGATTCAATTCTATAACTAGTTGACTTTAAGTAAGGGAGATTATCCCAGATAATTTGCGTGGGCTTGATTCAGTAAGTTGAAATACATTAAAAGCAGAGCTGAGGCTTCCCTGAAGAAGTAGGAATTCTACCTGTGCACAGTAGCTTCAGCCCATGCCTGAGTGTTCCAGCTTGCCCTTCCTGACAACCTGCCCTATGGATTTTGGACTTGACTAGTCAGCACTCACAATTCTGTAAGGCAAATCATTTAAATAAATTGTTAATATGTATCTCCTATTGATTCTGTTTCTCTGCTTGGACTCTGACTGATACATACCCAAACAGTTAAATATTCTGAACCTTTGTTTCATAAAATTGATCTCTGTACCAGGAAAAAATTCTTTCTAAAAGTGGTTTCTTGCTTGATCAGTGTTGCTCTAGTGCTAGTTACCGGCCACCTCTCTACAGTTTGTTAATCACCCAATAGGTGTTATTCGCATATTTACAGGATCTTCAGCAGTATCCTGGATGTATTGGGGATACACTGAAGATCTTACCTGCTTTTTACCGCTAGGCCAAGGGAGTAAAGAGTTTTAGTAAGAAAATAGTGAAAAGCATCAGTGAAAATTCAGTTCACTTATGATTGCAGAGTGAATTCATGATTCCTAAATTCTCCTAGCTTTGTCATTCAGTTACTACTCCTGCCATTAATAATTTTAATTATATGATAGACAAGTTGGAAATTGACAAAAGGTCCAATGAAGGTAAGCAAATTCTTGCAGGTTTTCAAAGAGTAGCTAGACTGTCATCTCTACCCAACAAGCATGGGCTTCTGATATCTTGGGAAAAAATTATGTCTAAAGAGTTTAGAAATAAGGGGATGAAAGGACAGAAAATGTATTTCCTTTTTTTTCTTTAGAAGTTGTGTAGCTAACTCAGGCCTATAAATAAAGTGTATATCCTTGTCCATATGTTAGAGCTGCTCAATTGTTTGAAGGTTATATTTTGGGTTTTGTATTTACTGGATAGAGGTTTTTACCCCACCTATCTTGATGCTTCATGTCCAGTAAAGACTTAGAAAACAAAGATTCATCTAATCAATTACGACAGATGTCTAAATATCCAGGAATATTTTCTAGATTTTAAAATTGTGAAATTGGTCCATCATGGTCCCATTAATTGCTCTGTAATAAATGCATAGCAGCTGACAAGATTCTTCCCTAATTGCAGGCTACCATAATGAGTAAGCACATCATACAATCTTTACACAATTTTCTAATGCCAGAATATAACAAATCTCCCCAAACAGACCTCTAAAATTATAAAGCAATTCACTATGAAAGCCTCCAAATGCTAAAGTTGCTTTCAAGCATAGTTTTGTGCTGCCAGCTGAGTCGCTGATTTTTCAGCTCTCTCTTATAAAGTATTTCTTTTTTTCCTGTTTCTGATCCTCTACCTTGCTGGGCAGCCTCAAGCCTGGTAGGATTCTTTAGTCTCAAACTAATTGGCAAAAATCCTCCTGGGAAGACAGATTTCCAGCATTTTAACATCTCAGACTATGTCTGTGATCTCGCCTATATAAGGGCTGTTGGACATAAGCAACTCAATGTTCAATCTGTCTAATGGCAAAATTAATGTGAAACTTGATTTTATTGTTATATTTTTCCTAGAGCCCCCTGGTGCTTGCATATTAACATCAGAGTGAATTTCATTATTTTTCTGAGTTTATTATTATGTTCAGAACACTTAATCTTTTTTATACATTCTAACTAGAATATCATTCTTTTATTTTCCAAATTGTTCTCACAGAGATTATGTACTCTCAAAGTCATATTAAATCCTAGAGCAAGGAATAAAGTTTGGTTTTCTGCTATTTAATTCAATTTGTTTATGTATATTTGCTCTGCCTACTTTTTTGGTTTTTTGCTTCCCCTTCTTCTCATTCCATACTTGCTGACACCTCTCCAAAAAGAAATAAGCTTAAAGAAAGGAAAAATAAGCATACGTATGTCAGAATAAGTGCTCTGACACTTATGTGTTGACAATCCCTCCCTCCCTACCCTCATATCATTGGCTGGCATGTACATCATGCAAAACAGCTCGCAGTTTTGAGGGGTCTAGAGGTTCTCAGGTGCAAAGTATCATTACAGAGTAATAATAATGCTCTTTTGTCACCCATCAGTCTGGACTGGAACCAGGACTGACTGAGGACTCTGACCTCATGACCTCAATTGTTTTTAAAGTCCTCTCAGTTCTTGTTTATTGTCCTCTCTATAGTTTTCTACCATTTTTTTTTTTACAGAAAAGAATTTTATGTTCCACTCAAAGTATTTCAAAGTGATGTTCTATGTAATTATAAATCTGTATCTGATATAAATCAGATCTGTAGCTAAATGTACTATACAAAGCACTCGAGTCAACGCTGCTAGCTTTTGTAAGGTGCCCAAGTGACGTGTTTTCCAAAACAAAACAAAGTCCTGTTTCCATAAAACTTATTTATAGAATATGAATACCAAAAAAAAGTTCCTGAAAACAGCTAATTCCTTGTCTTATAATAAATAAACTGCAACTTATTAACAAAGTTTCTCAAAAATCACTTTAAGGAAATTTCACGGAAGCTCAATCCCCAAAAATCTTATTTTATACATTGTAAATCTTTGAAAGTGACTTACAACTAATAGAACACAAAACTTATTTAAAATTAAGTTGGTATTAATTTATATTACAGTTCAAATTTTCCAAACTATACAGTAAATGAATTCCAGATTTCGAAAAGAAAGCCTCCAAATAAAATTTTATTTTAATTCATAAAGTTACATTTAAAATTTATATACTTAGAGAAACTACAGTACTCTAGGCCTACAAGATAAATAGGGTTTCAAAATCACTTTCAACTGTATACACTTATGTATAATAAATATGCACATATAAATGCATACATTTGGCTAAATTAATAAAGTTATTATGAATTCCTACAGCAAACGTCTATTTCATATCTGCTTTCCAAAGATTGGTTGGGCTTATGCAAAATTAATCCACATAATTTTATGATGACATCACTATTCTAGAGTTATTTACCCTTACTAATTTGAGTAAGGGCTATGAAAAAGAAGGAAAACAAATTTCTATCATGGAAATATACCAATTTGCAGCTAGAGGTGCCTCCTGTTTGTTGTAATTTAGATATATCTGGAAAATGCTGGTAAATATTGGATATTCCCTAAATATGATTTTATTCAAAGTAATCTATCATGAAAAATGAAGAGATCATTTCACGATAAGATTTTACTGGTGTAACTGTGAAACAAACATTATCAATCATTTACTCTGGGCTTAGGTCATTAGAAAGAAGAACAAAATCATTGAACTATTGTTGCTTGAGATAACACTGCTTGAAATTAAGGGATAGCTACTTTTTCGTTTTTGTCATTTTCAGGAAGCAATGCTCTTTGAACAAAAAACATTTTTTAAAATGCTGTTCATGCAGCAAAGAACTACTATAATTTTAAAACTGCCATTCACTAATCTTCTGTGGGTATAATATCTTATATCCAGTACCAAAGGCTGGCGGCCCAAGAAAAACAAAAATCACCCCCGTTCCATCTGAATATTGTAGCTGATTTATTACTTCATGAGGTCCAATCAAAGCCCCACCTTCACCCTATAGCTTAATTTTAAAAATCAAATTGCTTCTCAGTAATTGTCTGTTCTATAATACACTTAATCAATAGTTGCAGCTTATTTATTTCTCAATGAAAAAGGAAATTTTAGTAAGAAAAAGAGTTCAGTACTTGTATGTATCGATAGTTGCATGGCAAACACCTCTGGCAAGAAAATCCACCACTAAACGGCATATTGTTAATTTACCAAGCCCTTGGGTGTGCAGCACAAAAGGAAGTAAAGAAAAATGATAACAATTACGTTAGTGAGTTCTATTCAAATTGGTCCGTATACAACTTTGCTCTCCCTCATGAGGAGAGACAGTGCTAAACAATAACAGGAAACCAGGCTGCAAGCTAAGAATCTTGGCTTTAGTTGAAATTAGATATGTGGTTACTACACAGTCAAGATAGTACTGGTGATGCAGGGGTGTAGAGCATTAGACAAAAATGGACTAAAACCCAGAAGTGGTCTCAGGGTTGAAGAAACTAAGATTCTTTATTTCCTAAGGATTTAAGTCTTTAACTCTGGGGACTTGTCCTAACACTTAACTTAGTCAATTCTTTGGCGATCTGATTTCACATTTCCTTAATACCTGTGAGTATCCATCCTAATAAATGAAATTCTTCTGCAGTACAACCTGGAAGTAGCTATGAAAGTAAAGTAACAGGACTGCAGAACAACCAGTCCTTACCGAAGTAAGCCAATTCCTTGACCTTGAAAACTACTGCTGATCACCAGCCCAGAAGCTACGTAACTTTTATTTGCATAAGTGATGTTTTGGTCATTGTTAGTGCTTCTGATAAGACTTGTACACTTTAACTTATAAATCATCTGACAACTGAGTTTAAAGGTTAGCATCTGATTAGCACCACAGCAATACTCTGAGAACAAGAAGCTCTCAATTTGTTTTTATATTCTCCTGGCACAAAGTGGACAGCTGTTGAAAGTCAAGGCTTCAGAGAACCTTGATCATTCCAGTGAACCTTGTTTCACTGGCTCCAAACAGGATTTTAAAAGATGTGACAACTAACAGTATCATGGACATTCAGCATCTCCTAATTCATCTAATGTATCCTCCTCTTAATCATCTAGAGCAATAACAAGCTAACTAAAAAAAAAAAAAAAAAGAGTAAAATAAAAAGACAATTGATTATTACAATATTAACCAATATAAAAAAGGCACATAGTCATTTGAGAACATGAAAACATGAGAATTCAGGGAACAAAAGCTTCAGCCTCAACGTAAGGCCAGACTAGTCCATGAGCCAGGTAAGAGGAACACGAGAAAAATCACCAAGTTGAAGCTGAATTTCCAAAGAACATTTGGTGTCAGGAGCATACACATTATTTTCAATTTGTCAGAATACATGACATTGATATATTAGTTTGGATTTCCTCTGGAGTAGAACATTGGCAATGGGATATTTCTGGGCTAGGTATTATCCTCATTTTATTTTACCTCAAATGAGTGTAGTGGAAAGTAAACAGGTTTGAGGTGTGAACAGAATGAGTTTGAATTCAAGCCCTCCTTTGTATCCATCCTCTCAAACAAATTATTTTTCCTCCCTGAGACTTTTATTTAACTTTAAGAAATGAAGTATTTAATGTCCACATCACAAAGATGTTTTTAAGGTTTAAATGAGATAACTTGTGTTAAATATTGAGCAGTTGCTCAATAGTCTATATTCTGCTTCCACAATTTAATATTTGAACAATACACTCCAATATTTGAACTTACACTCCAATATTCTCTAGGATCTTTGCTTTTAATAAAACAGTAGTTGTCATGAGAAAAACCATGATTTTCCATCCTAAAAGATGGGGAACAGTATCTGTAAGGGTAAGCCTACTCTCAATTTTATTAAGGCACTCCCCAGAACTAACCACTCCACCTTTGTGCACCTTCTGAAAACTTATGGACAGTTTAGCTCCAAAATGCATAATAAAGAGGAATTTCTCATATAAACAACCTAACTTTACACCTTGAAGAGCTAAAGAAAGAGCAAACTAAGTACAAAGTTAGCAGAAGAAAAGAAATAAAGATTAGAGCAGAAATAAATGAAACAGAGGCCAGAAAAGAAGAATCAATAAAGCTAAGAGTTGTTTTTTGAAAAGATAAACAAAATTGACAAACTTTTAGCTAGACTAACCAAGAAAAAGATTCAGATAAAATTATAAATTAAAGAGGAGACATTATAACTGATACCACAAAAATACAAAGGATCATAACAGACTACTATAAGCAATTATATGCCAACAAATTATTTAACCTAGAAAAAAATGGATAAATTTTACTAATATTGAATCATGAGGAAATATAAAATCTGAACAGACCATTAATGAGTAAGGAGATTGAATCAGTAGTCAAAAATGTCCCAACCAAGAAAAACCCAAGACAATATGGCTTCATTGGTAAGTTCTACCAAATATTTAAAGAATTAACACCAATCCTTCTCAAACTCTTTCAGAAGGAAGGAAAAGGGAATGCTCCCAAACTTACTTCTCCAGGCCAGCATCACCCTGATAACAAAGCCAGATAAAAACAGCTTAAGAAAATTACAGGCAAATATCCATGATGAATATAGATGTAAAAATTCTTGATACTAGCAAACTGAATTCAACAGCACATTAAAAAGATCATATATCATGACCAAGTGGGATTTATGCTTGGAATGTAAGAATAGTTCAGCATATGCAAATCCACAAATGTGATACACCACATTCATAGAAAGGAGGATAAAAATCACACAAATGTCTCAATAGATGAAGAAAAAGTACTTGACAAAATTCAGCCTTCTTTCATGATAAAAACTCAGCAAATTAAGTATAGAAGAAATGCATACCAACAGAATAAAGGCAATATATGACACACCACAACTAGTATCATGTTCAATGGATGATCAGATTGATCCTCCAAGAGCAAGAACAGACTGATTCTCTAAGATCAGGAGTAAGACAAGGGTGTCTACCCCAACCACTTCTATTCAATGTATTACTGGAGGTCCTAGCAAGTGTAATTAGGCAAGAAAAAGATATAAAAGGCATCCAAATAGGAAAGGAAGAAGTAAAATTATCTCTGCTTGCAGACAACAAATTAGGAATGTAAAAATGGAATATAAAAATAGTTCAACATATGCAAATTAACAAATGTGATATACCACATTAATAGAAAGGAGGATAAAAATCAGTTTATTGGTGCTCTTTAGTGTTTTCCATGTATAAGACAGAAAACATTAAGACCACCAATAAACTGTTAGAAAACACTATATACATAGTGTATACATAGAAAACACTAAAGACTACCAATAAACTGTTAGAACTAATAAACAAATTTGGTAAAGTTGCAGAATGAAAAATCAACACACAAAAATCAGTTGCATTTCTATACACTGACAAGAAACTATCTGGAAAAGAAAAAATAATTCCATTTACAACAGCATCAAAACAATAAAATATTTTAAAATAAATTTAACCAAGAACATTAAAGACCAGTACACTGAAAACAGTAAGACTAAGACTTTGATGCAAGAAATTAAAGAAGACACAAATAAATGAAAAGATATCCCATGTTCATGGATCTGAATGATTAATATTGTTAAAATGGCCATGCTACCAAAGCAATCTATAGATTTAATTCAATCTCTATCAAAATTTCAATGGCATTTTTCATAGAAATAGAAAAAACTATCCTGAAATTCATAAGGAACTGCAAAGTTTTTGAATATTCAAAGCCACCATGAAAAAAAGAACAAAGCTGGAGGCATCACACTTCCTGATCTCAAACTAAGCTACAAAGCTATAATAATGAAGACAGTATGGTACTGGCATAAGAACAGACACATAGACAAATGGAAGAGAATAAGGAGCCCAGAAATAAGCCCATGCATATATGTTCAACCCCTTTTTGATGAGGCAGCCAAGAATACACAATGGGGAAATGATATTCTCTTCAACAAATGGTGCTGGGAAAACTGGATGTCCACAACTTGCAAAAGAATGAAATCAGACCTCTATCTTACACCACTCAGAAAAATTAACTCGAAATGGAATAAAGACTGAAATGTAAGATCTGAAACTTTAAAACTCCTAAAAGAAAACAGAGGGGAAAAGCTCCTTAACATCAGTCTTGACAATGATTGATTGATTGATTTATGGCTGCACTGGGTGCTGTGTGTGGGCTTTCTCTAGTTGTGGAGAGCAGGGGTTACTCTTCATTGTGGTGCACGGGCTTCTCATTGCGGTGGCTTCTCTTGTTGTGGAGCGTGGGCTCTAGGGTGCACAGGCTTCAGTACATGTGGCATGTGGGCTTTAGTAGTTGGGGCTCATGGGCTCTAGAGCACAGGCTCAGTAGTTGTGGCGCACGGGCTTAGTTTCTCCGCAGCATGTGGGATCTTCCCAGACCAGGGCTCAGACCCATGTCCCTTGCATTGGTAGGCAGATTCTTAACCACTGCACTAAAAGGGAAGCCCAATGATGACATTTTTATACACAACACCAAATGCCCAAGTTATGAAAGCAAAATCAAGAAGGGCTACATCAAACTAGAAAGCTTCTGCACAGCAAAAAAAATAATCAACAAAGTGAAATGGTAACACATGGAATGGGAGAGAATACTTGAAAACCATATATCTGATATGGAGTTAAAATCCAAAGTATATAAGGAACTCATATAATTCAACAGCAAAAGAAAAAAGAAAAAAAAAGAATGCAATTAAAAAACAGACTAAGAACCTGAAGAGACATTTTTCCAAGGAAGACATACAAATGGCCAACAGGTAAATGAAAAGGTGCTCAATATCACTAGTCAAAAAATCAAATCAAAACCACAAATGAGGTTTATTCCTAGATATTTTATTCTTTTTGTTGCAATGGTAAATGGGAGTGTTTTCTTGATTTCACTTTCAGATTTTTCATCTTTAGTGTATAGGAATGCCAGAGATTTCTGTGCATTAATTTTGTATCCTGCTACTCTACCAAATTCATTGATTAGCTCTAGTAGTTTTCTGGTAGCATCTTTAGGATGCTCTATGTATAGTATCATGTCATCTGCAAACAGTGACAGCTTTACTTCTTCTTTTCCGATTGGGATTCCTTTTATTTCCTTTTCTTCTCTGATTTCTGTGACTAAAACTTCCAAAACTATGTTGAATAACAGTGGTGAGAGTGGGCAACCTTGTCTTGTTCCTGACCTTAGTGGAAATGCTTTCAGTTTTTCACCATTGAGGACGATGTTGGCTGTGGTTTTGTCATATATGGCCTTTATTATGTTGAGGAAAGTTCCCTCTATGCCTACTTTCTGCAGGGTTTTTATCATAAATGGGTGTTGAATTTTGTCGAAAGCTTTCTCTGCATCTATTGAGATGATCCTATGGTTTCTCTCCTTCAGTTGGTTCATATGGTGTATCATGTTGATTGATTTGTGTATATTGAAGAATCCTTGCATTCCTGGAATAAACCCCACTTGATCATGGTGTATGATCCATTTAATGTGCTGTTGGATTCTGTTTGCTAGTATTTTGTTGAGGATTCTTACATCTATGTTCATCAGTGATATTGGCCTGTAGTTTTCTTTCTTTGTGACATCCTTGTCGGGTTTTGGTATCAGGGTGATGGTGGCCTTGTAGAATGAGTTTGGGAGTGTTCCTCCCTCTGCTCTACTTTGGAAGAGTTTGAGAAGCATAGGTGTTAGCTCTTCTCTAAATGTTTCATAGAATTCACCTGTGAAGTCATCTGATCCTGGGCTTTTGTTTGTTGGAAGATTTTTAATCACAGTTTCAATTTCAGTGCATGTGACTGGTCTGTTCATATTTTCTATTTCTTCCTGATTCAGTTTTGGCAGGTTGTGCATTTCTAAGAATTTGTCCATTTCTTCGAGGTTGTCCATTTTATTGGCATAGAGTTGCTTGTAGTAATCTCTCATGATCTTTTGTATTTCTGCAGTGTCGGTTGTTATTTCTCTTTTTTCATTTCTAATTCTACTGATTTGAGTCTTCTCCCTTTTTTTCTTGATGAGTCTGGCTAATGGTTTATCAGTTTTATTTATCTTCTCAAAGAACCAGCTTTCAGTTTTATTGATCTTTGCTATCATTTCCTTCATTTCTTTTTCATTTATTTCTCATCTGATTTTTATGATTTCTTTCCTTCTGCTAACTTTGGGGTTTTTTTGTTCTTCTTTCTCTAATTGCTTTATGTGCAAGGTTAGGTTGTTTATTCGAGATGTTTCCTGTTTTTTACGGTAGGACTGTATTGCTATAAACTTCCCTCTTAGAACTGCTTTTGCTGAATCCCATAGATTTTGGGTCATCGTGTCTCCATTGTCATTTGTTTCTCGGTATTTTTTGATTTCCTCTTTGATTTCTTCAGTGATCAGAAATTAAAGATGATACAAATAGATGGAGAGATATAGCATGTTTTTGGATTGGAAGAATCAACATTGTGAAAATGACTCTACTACCCAAAGCAATCTACAGATTCAATGCAATCCCTATCAAACTACCACTGGCATTTTTCACAGAACTAGAACAAAAAATTTCACAATTTGTATGGAAACACAAAAGACCCCGAATAGCCAAAGCAATCTTGAGAACGAAAAACAGAGCTGGAGCAATCAGCTCCCTGACTTCAGACTATACTACAAAGCTACAGTAATCAAGACAGTATGGTACTGGCACAAAAACAGAAAGATCAATGGAACAGCATAGAAAACCCAGAGATAAACCCGTGCACATATGGTCACCTTATCTTTGATAAAGAAAGCAGGAATGTACAGTGGAGAAAGGACAGCCTCTTCAATAAGTGCTGCTGGGAAAACTGGACAGGTACATGTAAAAGTATGAGATTAGATCACTCCCTAACACCATACACAAAAATAAGCTCAAAATGGATTAAAGACCTAAATGTAAGGCCAGAAACTATCAAACTCTTAAAGGAAAACATAGGCAGGACACTCTATGACATAAATCACAGCAAGATCCCTTTTGACCCACCTCCTAGAGAAATGGAAATAAAAACAAAAATAAACAAATGGGACCTAATGAAACTTCAAAGCATTTGCAGAGCAAAGGAAACCATAAACAAGACCAAAAGAAAACCCTCAGAATGGGAGAAAATATTTGCAAATGAAGCAACTGACAAAGGATTAATTTCCAAAATTTACAAGCAGCTCATGCAGCTCAATATCAAAAAAACAAACAACCCATCCAAAAATGGGCAGAAGACTTGGATAGACATTTCTCCGAAGAAGATATACAGACTGCCAACAAACACATGAAAGAATGCTCAACATCACTAATCATTAGAGAAATGCAAATCAAAACTACAATGAGATATCATCTCACACCAGTCAGAATGGCCATTATCAAAAAATCTAGAAACAATAAATGCTGGAGAGAGTGTGGAGAAAAGGGAACCCTCTTGCACTGTTGGTGGGAATGTAAATTGATACAGCCACTGTGGAGAACAGTATGGAGGTTACTTTAAAAACTACAAATAGAACTACCATATGACCCAGCAATCCCACTACTGGGCATATACCCTGAGAAAACCATAATTCAAAAAGAGGCATGTACCACAATGTTCATTGCAGCTCTATTTACAATAGCCTGGAGATGGAAAGAACCTAAGTGTCCATCATCGGATGAATGGATAAAGAAGATGTGGCACATATATACAATGGAATATTATTCAACCATAAAAAGAAACTAAATTGAGCTATTTGTAATGAGGTGGATAGACCTAGAGTCTGTCATACAGAGTGAAGTAAGTCAGAAAGAGAAAAACAAATACTGTATGCTAACACATATATATGGAATTTAAGAAAAAAATGTCATGAAGAACCTAGGGGTAAGACAGGAATAAAGACACAGACCTACTAGAGAATGGAGTTGAGGATATGGGGAGGGGGAAGGGTAAGCTGTGACAAAGCGAGAGAGAGGCATGGACATATATACACTACCAAATGTAAGGTAGATAGCTAGTGGGAAGCAGCCGCATAGCACAGGGAGATCAGCTCGGTGCTTTGTGACCGCCTGGAGCGGTGGGATAGGGAGGGTGGGAGGGATATGCAAGAGAGAAGAGATATGGGAACATATGTATATATATAACTGATTCATTTTGTTGTAAAGCAGAAACTAACACACCATTGTAAGGCAATTATACTCCAATAAAGATGTTAAAAAAATGCTTCATAATAGGAATTTCGGATTAAGAGACAAAACACATGGGGAAAAAAACCTAATCACATTTTTTAAAATATAAATTTATTTATTAAAAAAAAACCACAATGAGAAATACACCTCAAACCTTTTAGAACAATTATTATCATAAAGACAAGAGATAATACATGTTGGTGAAGATGCAGAAAAGAGAGAATCCTTGTGCACTGTTGGTGGAAATGTAAATTGGTACAGCCACTAAAGGAAACAATATGCAAGTTCCTCAAAATCTTAAAAGTACTAGAATTACCATATGATTTGGCAATCCCACTTCTGGGTATATATTCAAAGGAGAAAAGATTACCACCTTGAAGAGACATGTGCAGCCCCACATTCATTGTAGGATTATTCACAAGAGCCAAGACATGGAAAAAATCTAAGTTTCCATGGAGAGATGAATAAAGACAATATGATATATAGACATAGACATAGATATATACAATGGAGTATTTTTAGCGATGAAAAGTAAGGAAATCTTGCCATTTGCAACAACATGGATGAACATGAGGGCATTATTTTAACCAAGTCAGACATAGAAAGACAAATGTTGTATGACCTCACTTATAATGGAACTTCAAAAAGTTGAACTCATAAAAGCAAAGAGTAGATTGGTCATTTCCAAGGGCTGTGGAATAAGGGAAATGGGGAGATGTGAGTCAAAGGGCACAAACTTTCAAGTTTAATAAATTTTGGAGATCTACAGTACAGAATGGTGATTATAATTAAGAACACTTTATTGTACACTTGAAATTTGCTAAGAGTGTTCTTATCACAAAAATAAAGTAACTATGAGGTAATGGATGTGGTAACTAACTTTACTGTAGTAATTATTTATATATAATCTTTGACTTTTACACCTTAATTTCTTTTTCATTTAAATTTACACAATGTTATCTGTCAATTACACCTCAATAAATCTGGAGGAAAAAGTGCATAATGTCTTAATTAAATTAACTCCACGGCTCAATGTACAATTGAGTAAAACTTGACACCCCATTTGTTACAGACTCAATTCATTTACCACTCAGATTTGGTCAGCTGCACCTGCTCCCTAGGCATTGGCCAATTGATCAAAGGTGGGTCCGGGCCATCATCACCTTGTCCTCATTATTATCACCCCAGTTTGTTCAGGCTCCTCTACAACAGGCATAAATTAATGCACTCTCAAGAACTTAGTGAATAACATTATAATTTTAAAAGTAGCTTATGTTCTCCTTATATCTTAAAAAAATCATTCTCCCACCATCACATCCAACTTCTTAATTATGAAACACTTAAGAGTAGGAAACACCTAATGTGTTCATTTGCTATCATATACCTTCCTTTAAAACCTATTCTCATATTTAAGTCTTTGATTATAGTAAAAGTATCTATAAGAAAACTATTTCAATTTTTTTTCGCTTTTGCTTTTTCCTAATTCTTTAATACTACTACATTTGTGGCTTCAGAAATATTTGAAAATCCTGAGAACAGGCACAATAGCATTAAAAGGTTTAAAGAAGCTATACAATGAATAGATGGGCAGTGAAATTTACAAAAATGTGCACTGACATTTTAGGAGAAGGCCTAATTGTATTTTTTAAATATAATAACTAAGGAATATTAAATAATCAATCCCATTCTGCCTGCCTCACACTTGAACTTCTATCTCGCTATCGCAAGTGAATTGTTTTGTGAACTTTTGTCAGGTTCACTCAATCTCTGCTAATGTTTTACTGATGTTTTGATTCAACGTAGCAGATATTTTATCTTTTCTTACATTTTCAAACATCTATTTGAGACACATGGGATTTGTTTCTATTACATTTCCCAGAATATGCTTGTGTTTGGGTAGTAATGAAGAGAAGAGAAGGGCATAGACAATTTAAAGTATGGCTAATCTCAATGCTATGTAGATCTAATTTTATAAAGTAGTTTAATAATTATAGTCAAATACAAATAAACATGGTTTTCTGTGAATTTTCTTCAAATGAAATGACCAGGTTCTGTATGATCTGACCTTACCTGCCTTATGCAACTCATTTCATGGCACTCCCCTCACATCCCCCCTGCATTCGTTCTTTGAAGATATAGTGCATCTTTCCTCCTGAAGGCCCTTGGACATGTTTTTATTTTTGCTAGAATGTTGTTTCTACTTTCTCCTCTTTTGCATATTAATCGCTTCTCCTCTTTCAAAGCTCAAACCAAACATCACTTCCTCAATGTTGTCTTTCTACAGCTATATATTAGGTTGTGCAGAGAAGCAGAACCAAAAGGATGTGAATAAAGAGAGATTTATTTTAAGGAATTGGCTCACACAATAGTGGGGGATGCCAACTCCAAAATTTGCAAGGCAGTCCAGCAGGCTGGAGACCCAAAGAGCCGATGTTGTAGTATTGAGTTCAAAGGCAATCTGGAAGCAGAATTCTTTCTTCCTTGGGGACCTCAGCCTTTTTCTCTCAAAGCTTTCAACTGATTACATGGGGTCCACCCATATGTGGAAGAGGTAATCGGCTTTACTCAAAGTCTACTGATTTAAATGTTAATCTTATCCGAACAATACCTTCAAAGCAACATCTACACTAGTGTTTGACCAAATATCTGGGTACTGTGGTCCAGCCACGTTGACACGTAGGATTAGCCATCACAGATTGACAATTCTCCACACACAATTTGGCCAAGATTCCCTTTTTTAAGTGTCTACTCCTGTCGTTATTTTCCCTTATAGCACCTATAAAAATTGTAATTCAATGACCCGTTATGTAATTACTTGTATAATGTATTCTTCCAACTCTGAAATGCTATGTCCATTAAACCAAAAGCCTACTTACAAGTTGTGTTATGTTTATAGATGAATACTCAGTAAACATTCAGTCATCTACTCAGTAAGTTTTATAGAGTCTCCTCTTAGTAATTGGTACTGAGGACTTAACATTTTAAAAGACATACTCTCCACCCTCTTAGAGAGTAGTAAGAAGGACAGTAAATAGGCAGTTTTAATGTAGTGTGATAAATGTCAACTGGGTTCTGTGCGAACTTACAGAGAAGAGGCACTGAACCTAACCTGGAGGTTTAGGGAAAGCTCTCAGAAAAAGTGGTATCTAATTGGAGACACCAAGAAATAATAGTATTTAATCAGGCAAGGTTATATGCAAGGGAAGGGAAAAGCTACCCAAAGGTGAAAACATACTTGGAATATTGATGAAATTTTGGAACTCTGTAGGATAGAAGAGTATGTTAGGGGTAAACAGAGTGGCAAACCTCAGTGAAGTTTGCTCTTGGACTGTGAGGGTAATATTGACACTATCCTGCTCACTGCTAAGAGTTCCAATTTTCTATATTCCTGGCTCCACTTCTTCCATATGTAGTTCCTCTGACAACTCTACTAGGTAGAGTTCACATGACTGTTGGTAGAATGTATTTTTGATTCATTAAAACTGCCAAATATTTCCCTACGTTAATACATTCCAGGATTTGCCTACATTAATTTTTTCACAGAGTCTAGAACTTTTGACATTCTCAATGAATTTTTGTTCATGGTAGTGAAGACTCATATTGTACCCAGTGAAATAGTTATAACTTAAATAGTCCCTAAAATTAAACTTAGAATATTTTATATGTAGGGTGATTACAAGTACTTATGCAAATACGTAATTTTAATTCTTAATGTTATTATTTAAAATATTCAAATTAAAAAAAAATAACCCTTGCAAGCTTTTTAAAGAGTCATTTAGGCAACAAAATAATTATCTGATGCATAGCAGGCACTGGGCTAGGTAGTGAACACAAAAATAAAAAAGATACAGTTGAATTCCAGTGAAATTTATTCTATTAAACACATTATTTTATACATTATATGCGACTCCACTATCATCAGTTTTATTCAACATTATCTATTTTTCCATACCCCCACTGTGAAAGGCAAATTCACGTTGAAAACACTAAAAGCTTAGTGGATTGGTGAGGTGTAGAATTAAAAATGAAAGGAGTGGTTGCTAACTGGTATATATAGAATGGCAGGTAAAAAAAAAAAAATTTAGAGAATTGGAAAGGAAGAAATAAAATTGTCATTATCCACAGACAATATAAACTATATTTTAAATCCCCCCAAAAGCTCTGGTTGAATTACTGGTATTAATAATAATAAATTTTAAAAGCCCACTGAATTCAGATTCTTTTTTTTTTTTTTTTTTTTTTTTTACGGTATGTGGGCCCTCTCACTGTTGTGGCCTCTCCTGTTGCGTTGCGGAGCACAGGCTCCAGACGCACAGGCCCAGCAGCCATGGCTAACAGGCCCAGCTACTCCACGGCATGTGGGATTTTCCCAGACCGGGGCACGAACCCGTGTCACCTGCATTGGCAGGCAGACTCTCAACCACTGCGCCACCAGGGAAGCCCCCAGATTCAATTTTTAAAAGTCAATTGTATTTCTAAATACTGTGAAGCAATATTTAGAAAAAATTAACATACCATTTAAATACATCATTAAAAAGAAAGCAATAAATCTGATAAAGAACATGCAAGATCTCAGAGTAAAACTGTAAATCATTAATGAAAAACTAAGGAAATTCTCAATAAATCGGGTAATATAGATTTTTATGGTTTAGAAGAGCATACACACAAAACCCCATCTCCTCTTTCTCTAGAAACTATAGAAAGATGCACAGCTTCTGCAAAATGAGGGCATAGCAGCAAGGAGGAAAACTGAATACCAGACACAGAACACACATGCTCCAACCAGGGGAACAGAATAAGCAAGTCCCAGAATGACAACTGGAGAACATCCAGTCCAAACTGAAGCAGAAAGATGGAGGGATTCCAGAGAGATGTCTCCAAGGAAATGGGCAAAGGAAAGGGCAGAGGGCAGAATTCTAATAAATTTGGATTTACATAAAATATTTACAATTTTGATGGAAAATTTGGTAAAAATAAGTGATGACAGAAAACCTGAGCAAAAAAAAAAAATAATTACAGGAAAACTGAACAAAAAACAGAAATGCAATCTATAATATACATTTGGGCAGGAAACATACTTACATAGCTATAATAATATGAATGTTGAATATTGATTTAAACAACTGGATGCAGGAGGGCTATCTTATCTTCTCTAATAGGAAATCAATTTTACATGTAAAATTGACAACCAAGTGGTATGAGTAGAAACACATTACTTAGCCATATGAAGTTGCAAATTTGGGAAGGGGTCTTGGAAATATTGATGACTGGATCAAATATTACATTTTCCTATAAAGGAAAGTAGATATATGTACCTATAATTATATGTGTATATTTATAGATATGTACATTAAAAATATACATGTATTACTTTGATACAAATAATAATTTTAAAATAAGACACTGTCCCTACTTTCAAGTTGACCACAATTTTTTAACTATCTCTGAGACCTCACTCTTCACAGCATTTTAAAATCTTATTAATGTGAATAATATTTAACACCAAATATTACAGGTGTTTCCAGATATTCAATTAAGAAACTTGCCAAACTGGGTTTATCTCTGAGATGGTGTACTTGCAATTCAGAGCAGCTACCTCCAGAGGGTGGCGATGTCTTGCTGTCTAGTTATCCAATATATGGCAATATAAATATATCCTTTGTTCCCTAATTTAAAATCGTTTCCCTATTTACTTTAATGAATGTGAGATTTTGATTTCCATTTATTCTAGAACAATTAGGATTCAGATGTCACATACTGGCAACCAGCATCAAAAGTGTTGATTTGGGGGGGCTTCCCTGGTGGTGCAGTGGTTAAGAAACTGCCTGCCAATGCAGGGGACATGGGTTCGAGCCCTGGGCCGGGAGGATTCTACATGCCGTGGAGCAACTAAGTCAACGTGCCACAGCTACTGATCCTCGCTCTAGAGCCCGTGAGCCACAACTACTCAGCCTGCGTGCCTAGAGCCCACGCTCCACAACAAGAGAAGACACCGCAATGAGAAGCCTACACACCACAGCAAAGAGTAGTCCCTGCTTGCCGCAACTAGAGAAAGCCTGCGCACAGCAATGAAGACCCAACACAGCCAAAAATACATTTATTTTTTTTAAAAAGTATTGATTTGGGGAAAAGTCCCTATTTGTGTTATACCCACCCTCCCAATCCCTGTCCTACCACCATTCCCCTCTCCCTTTATGTATTTACCTCAACCTGCCTGATTCCTAAAGATCATTGCTTTTAGAATTCCAGGTAAGTATCAAAAAGTAACCCTAGGTCTAGTATTTTACCTTTCCCCTATTAATGCCACTTTGATGGGAGAGTCTTTCATCATTAGCTTTTTCAAGCTGGGTATCACAACTGTTGTTTCTCTGGAGTATGAGGTATAACTATGCCAGTTGCATCATATAGTTAGATTTTATTTATGTATCCAGCACACAGAAAGAGGAATCCCTGCATCCCACTTCTTGCTCTCAAGATTACTAATCTATCTTTTCTTCATGCTTGCTTTCCTCTATTTTATTTTGCTGTTTATATCTATTTAAATACGGAACTCCAAGTCCTATAAATCTTTTGAATTTTGCCATAGATATAAGGAATTAGTGATTTATAAACACAATTATATTTTAATCAAAAGATTCATTTTACAGCAGTATAAAAACTAAAGGAAGTCATTAAAAAAGCATTGTTTCTATCTCAAGATTCACCTTAGTGCAGCAACTGTCTACCTGTATAGTTTAGTAACCTACAAACCATTATCTTCCTCTAGCCACAAATGCAGAACAACATAAATGCTAACAGAAGTATCTGTGAAGATGGAAATGTTCTATATCTGCACTGTGTAATATAGTAGCCATTAGCCACATATGGTTATTAAACACTTAACATGTAACTAATGCAACTCATTGGATTTTTAATTTAATTAATTTTAATTTAAATAGCCACATTTGGCTAGTAGCTATCACATCAGACAGTACAGGTCTATAGACTAAAATCAGCACAAAAGTAATTCTTTCCCACAGTGTGCCCAAGAGAGGAAAACGTTGCACACTCTCCTAGTTTTGGGGCACTACAATGTGCATTAGCATGGTAAAAGCCCTAAGAGGGCCTAGTAAGAGAAACTGGTTTGATTAACTCATCACTTCTCAAACATATTCAGCCAAGGACCCCTCTGTATGAGTTACTACCTCATGAGACTTTTATTCCAGGGAATAGAGTTTAGAAAATGCAACTCTGAAAGTTGAACCTAATAAATTAATAATATTTTTGTGACAAATACAGTAGGCTCAAAAATTTTTCTAGAAAGAAACTAATTAGGTGGTACACAGGCTTTGACATCAGACTACCCGGGTTCAAATTCTGACTCTAGCTTTTGGCAAACTGCCTGAACACTCAGTCTCTGCAGCCATAAATACAAGGGAAAATGAGTATTCCACAGGATTACTTTGAAAATAAATATGATACCATATAAATTACATAGAACTACTGCTGGCATATTGAAGTTCTCAATAAACACTTGCCATTATTATAATCTACTGTTCTTTGGCAAGGTCGTTTATTTATCATTCCTTATGGTATCAATGTGTGCATAATAAACAATTATGCTGATATCAACACAGTATCAATATCAAGGACAGCATCGTACTAGTTCACTCCACCTTTGCTATGAACACTTGAATTAGGTAAAGAACCAGAACCTTTAGATGTGGAAAGAGAAAAAGTTAAAGACTGCCGACACAGAGATGTTACAGAGAAAGTTAAGAAACTTCTCCTACAGAAGTCTCTAAAATGATACCTAACAAAGGTTCACTTAGAAATGCAACCAGGTCTTCCTATCTTGGCTCTTACACGTGTAAAGGCAGCTATTTCAATTTGCATAGAGAAAACCAGAGTAAGTAAAGAAGTAATCTGGATGAGATACTATTATTCCCTTTTTATCCACACCTCAACCCTCCCAAATGGATTCAAGAAACTGGGATTGTTAGTTATAGGGAGACCCAAAGTTGTTCCTCATATTTTACAATGATTAAATTTCACACTGTTAGGTACACAATGACAATAAAAACAGTTGGCTATTTATTCTGATCAGTAATTGATAATTTTTGACATTGAGTAGTATGATACACATAGATTATATTGATATTCAGCTTGAAAGACAGTAATTATAGATTTTTTTAAATTTTGTTTTTGTTTTCTGTTTTTTCCCATTCACTCTTGTAATAACTGCCATCTTCTCACAGCCATTGCTTCTTCAACCATAAGACAATGAGGGTAAATAGGAGTGCCCTTGCAAATATCTGTACTTACTTCATTGTATTTATGAGATGCTACCGTTGCTTGGCTAAGAACCATCTTTATTAAATTCTCATGTTTCAGTGATTCTTAGATCAACATGATTCATGATTCTTAGATCAACACGTACTAATAGCTTTTTCTCTCTCTCTAGATCATGGAAAACTGATATTTAAAGGTATTAACTCTACAGAAGGGACCAAAAAAATAAAAAACCTGTAATAAAAAAGGATCCTTTATGTTAGTTCCTTTCCCAAAGCAAACATGGGAAAGTTTGCAAAGTCCATTTATAAGTATTTCCAATTTCTATGTTTTAAAACAAAATTATGGACTTCTTAATGACAGAGACTGTATTTTGCTTCATTAAGCATGCTTAGCTACTGTTTGGAAATAAGGAGCCCTCTGAAATTAGAAAAAGCTAGAGCTAAAAATGCTTCAAACACAAAAACCTGCAAAACCAACATACACTCATCAGTACTTTGACATCTAATGCAGCATTGGTTCCGGGAAACCTTGAGAAGTATAAAAGTTCATTACTAACAGTCGTTTAATTGTAGGGTTAATCCATACAACTAGTATTCTGTGGCTACTTCTCAGTCCCCTAAGGTTTTTAGCTCCCACTCATGGGAATTCAGCATGCCTGGCAAGGAAATTCTGCCAAGGGTCTAGAGTACCAGATGAATTGACTGATTTGTTTGTTCTGGGTAAGCAAAGCCTATATAAGGCTGTCTAAGACACTGGACCATGGTTGTAAGGAGGACAGCAAAAGGGCATGCTCACTCCCAGTTCATAAGTGTAAGGTGAAGTTACAAATAAGAAGACAAAGATAGAATCCATTAAAAAAAAGAAGACAGACTGGGCTTCCCTGGTGCCGCAGTGGTTGAGAGTCCGCCTGCCAATGCAGGGGACACGGGTTCGTGCCCCGGACCGGGAAGATCCCACATGCCGCAGAGCGGCTGGGCCCGTGAGCCATGGCCGCTGAGCCTGCGCGTCCGGAGCCTGTGCTCCACAACGGGAGAGGCCACAACAGTGAGAGGCCCACATACCGCAAAAAGAGAAAAAAAAAAAACAGACTAAGTATGATTAGATTATTTCATTCATGCATTCATTTATCCATTAATTCAAAACTGATGATTAAGCATCTCCTTTGTGTTAGGTGTTGGTGATAGGTTAGTGAATAGTGTGCACTAAGGGACAACTACTTTTTCCATAATAATTCATTTAGGTAGTAAATTCAATCACAGTAATGAGAGGTGTCCAAATAATGTGCTACACCTCCCTCTCATTATTGAGAAATACAAAAATCGGAACTAGCAAGTTAAAACAGACCTTCATCATCCATGCTGATGAGAAAACTGCAAAAACCTCAAACACCTAGCTCAATTCCATGTAGCCGGGTCATTCACTGGTAAATCCTAATTAGATCTCAGGTTTCTTGACTCTCAGTCTAGGACTTTTTCCATGCTACAACTTTTTCTGTATTCTTCTATGAATAATGGCCCTGTCACCTTAGGATCCTCAAACTCAAGGAATAGTCGACTCTGATCAGTCAATAGAAGAGTTGTATCTTGATAAAACACTGATTGAGATATTGGTGAGCACAGGAAACTTTGTTGCATCCTTAAATCATTTACAACTCCATCTGGGCAGAGAGCCAACCCTGACTTTGCAGGACCTGCTATCAGGGTTTCCTCTAAGTATCAGTAAGGAGAAGAAAAAAATATGTCCAGTTACCTAGCACTGTGCTCTAGAACAGGGATTGGCAGAGGGTCCAACTGCAATGCAAAATTTGCATAAAAGGAAAAGCAAACTATTTTAATTGGGTCCGGTATTCCACTAAGACATGGTCCTTAACAGTACTCCTAACTGCTCTTCGGATACAGTTCTTAAATTCCTTTTGAAAAAAAAACATTTCTAGTCTTTAAGAAGTTTATAGTAATACATCATAATGTGAGAGCTCTTTATTTTCCTTCCTTTGCATTGTAAGCTAGAAGCTCCAAAACCACTATCCTTGTGATTTAGTATGGCAAGTGTAGTTTCTGTAGTCAAAAGGTGTGCTTTTCTTCTGCCCATCCTTAACCTAAATGGCACCCTATTATACCAATCAGAAGTGTAACAAAGCGTTTCAGTTCTTTCCAAATCTAAAGGAATGATCTGTGGCAAATAGGAAATGCCCTTACACAGCCAAGGAAGGTAATTTGAAAAAAAATGTAATGAGTTTCAGGTTCATGAAATGTGATATTGACAACAACAGAAATAAATTGCTCCTATTTAACTGCAGTCCAGTGCAGAACAGATGAGCATAAGCCATGCTGATGCTGGACCCTGAGAGACAGACTCTATTAAGACCCAAGCGCTATTACGGAGACAGACTTACACTGTAAAGTTGGAAAGGTGGAAGAGAAGAAGAAAGCCTCAGTCTATACATCTCAGGGACTTGACAGCACTTGGATTCTTATAAATCTGTCTAAGTAAAGTTATTAAGTGGCTGAGAAATGTACCGCTGGCAGCCAACCTGGGACAGCAATGGAAAATGGATAGCCAATAGACAAGACAGACAAGTAAAAGGACCAGGAAAGATGCTTGCTCACAGATTCTGAGAGGTAATAAACACTGCAAATGGGATTTGGGCTGCATCTTTCTGCACTAAGAAACAGCAGAATCTGAACAGAAACTAAATAGTTGCATTATCACCTGCTATTTCCTAAATATGGTTGAGTTAGAAGATCTGAAGTCTATTGGAAAATGGTCTAGAATTTACTAGTTATAATAAATGTGCGGAATAAAGTCAAAGAAAAGACACAAGGAAAGCTCGTTCTTTGAAATCTAGGAGAAAAATTAAGAGTAATAAAAGGAGCACATCATCACTATGAGTTAATGCCACTATCCATGGTTATTTATTATGTTTGAAGTACATAAATGTCCAGAATGGAGGCTGCTAGAAGGTACAAGATGAGCCACATCTTATCCCATAGATGTGTTTTGATTGGTCCAAGCTGTATAAACCAACAATATATTGTTAATTTTTAAAATTAATTTCCATCTCTTAAAAATATTTTTTTTTACATTTCTCATACAAATTAATTTCAATCTCTTAAGAATATGGAGCCCTCTTGGGGAAAAAAAAATAATCAGATCCAGAAACACTGAGTCTTTATTCCTACACTGCAACAATAAGCTGCCATTTATCACATATGCACAGTTTTCTTAAAGCAAAGTTAAGAGAAAAATTAAACATTTGTTAGACTCATTTTTCTATCAAAATTTAAAAATAAAATATAACGTTACCAAGAGGACCATGGATTTCAAGAAAACTGGAAGACTACATATACACCTTCTGAGAAGTAAAGACTAGCACTACATATATAACCTGCAAATAAAATGATACAGAAAAAATTCAACTTAGTCAATTATGGATACCATTTTGTAAGAGTCCCCATGTACTTCACTCATATATGCTAGTAGGCATTAAATTTTGCAAACCTGGTCTGAAGAAAAAGCCATAATGGTTTGGATGAAGAAACCCAATGGTTAGAAAAGTCATTGAACTTCTCTCACATCACTTTCCCACAAACCACAGCTGCACTGTATTTCCCAGCATTTCACATAAATTGTTGGCCTTTAAATAATAATCCTCAATGTAAACACAGAAAAAAGAGGATTATCTTCCCAAATTTTTATGAATGTTACAGAGGTGTCTTTTAGATCCCAGAAGAGGGATTTCTGTGAACTAGATGAAAAGCATTCATGTAGTGATATATACTCCATTTGCTGAATGAGTCAAGATTGCCAGAGTCTTTGCATATGGAGGAAATTAGACTAGAATAACTCAAAGGTCTACATTGTTAGCAATGTAAAAGAGAAGGAGGAGAAAACATTTACTCCTCATACCATTTCTGAAAATTAATCCATAAGCACAATGTTAAATGCAACAAGAGGGGCGACATTTACCCCATTTTACTAAAGGCAAAACATTTCCAAAACTAATCTTCAAATATAGTAGCAGTTGCCACATTGGTCTGACCATCAGAAGTGATCCCTATCATATAGATAACCCATTTCAGGACTCTAATTGAGAAGGACTGGGGCAGGACCTCAGTTTCTGTATGTCTTGAAATGCCACAGGTGATTTTGATTATCATCCAGTTTTAGTAACTACTGAACTATTTTATATTACAGCTATTCTCAAGAATGAATTATATACTTACATTTGTGAATTGTCTGAACAATGACATAGACTTATAAAAACCTTACCAAAAATTCTTAGTAAGAATCCTTCTACAGACCTAAGAGAAAGCCCATTCTACCGACAGTAGTAAAAATAATCATTTGGAATTCATCTTTTAAGTGTGATTGTTAGGAAACTTGAATCCTATGACATGTTCCCTTCACTTCTAGTAAATGATTTAATCCCAAACCAAAGTAAAGCATTACAATAATAAGTAGTAGTAAGAACAGTACCAAAAACAGCAAATTAAAATCATAATCACTAGGCTTCAAGTCTCAGTACATAACACATACATAGACAATGCACACATTGTTGTCTTTGTTCAATTACCCAGTGAGATGGCTATTATTTTTCCCATTTTATAGACAAAGAAACAGACTCGAGATTAATAATTTATAATTTATTCTTTTTGATGCAATTTAAACAGGGTTTTGTTGGGTTTTTTTTTTTTGCTTTCTCTGTCTGATAGTTAATTGTTAGTGTATAGAAAAGCAACAGATTCCTGTATATTAATCTTGTACCCTGCAACTTTACTGAATTAATTCATTAATTTTAATAGTCTTTTTGTGGAGACTATAGGGTTTACTATATACAGTATCATGTCATCTGCAAACAGTGATAGATTTAATTCTTTATTTCCAATTCGGATGCTACTTTATTTTTCTTATCTGATTGCTGTGGCTAGGACTTCCATTACTATGTTAAACAGAAGTGGTGAGAGTGGACATCCTTGTCTTGTTCCTAAGTTGAGAGGAAAGGTATTCAGCTTTTCATCACTGAGTATGTTAGCTGTGCGTCTGTCATAGATGGCCTTCATTATGTTGAGGTATGTTCCCTCTATACCAACTTTGATTAGAGTTTTGTTTTGTTTTTTTGCGGTACACGGGCCTCTCACTGTTGTGGCCTCTCCCGTTGCAGAGCACAGGCTCCGGACGCACAGGCTCAGCGGCCATGGCTCACGGGCCCAGCCGCTCCGCAGCATGTGAGATCTTCCCAGACTGGGGCATGAACCTGTGTCCCCTGTGTCAGCAGGCAGACTCTCAACCACTGTGCCACCAGGGAAGCCCTGATTAGAGTTTTTATATGAAACGATGTTGAATTTTGTCAATTGCTTTTTCTGTGACTATTGAGATGATCATGTGATTTCTACCCATCCTCTCGTTAATGTGGTGTATCACACATCAACTGTCTTCAATCAATATCGAACCATCCTTGCATCCCTGGATTAAATTCCACTTGACCATGGTGTATGATCCTTTATATTGTTGGACTCAGTTTGTTAATATTTTGTTGAGAATTTTTGCATCTATATTCAAAGATATTAGCCTGTAATTTTATGTTTTTGTAATGTCTTTGCCTGGTTTTGGCATCAAGTAATGGTGGCCTGTAGAATAAACCTGGGAGTGTTCTACCACCTTCAGTTTTTGGAGTAGTTTGTGGATAGGTATTAGCTCTTCTTCATATGTTGGTAGAATTCCCCTTTGAAGCCATCTGGTCCTGGAATTTTGTTAGCTGGGAGGTTTTTTGTTTTGGGGTTTTATTTTTTTTTATTATTACAAATTGAATTTCACTACAGAGATCAGTCTATTCAAATTATCTGTCTCTTCCTGATTCAGTTCTGGAAGGCTGTATATTCCTGAAAATTTATACATTTCTTCTAGGTTGTGCAGTTTGTTGGAATATAACTGTTCATAGTATTCTCTTATTATATTTTGTATATCTGTGGTATCGGCTGTGATTTCTCCTCTTTCATTTTTTACTTTGTTTATTTGGGTCCTCTCTCCTTTCTTCTTGATGAGGCTGGTTAATGGTTTATCAATTTTGTTTCTTTTCAGAAAAACAGCTCCTGGTTTCATTGAACTTTTCTATTATTATTTTGGTCTCTGTTTCCTCTCTGACCTTTACTATTTCCTTCCTTCTGCTGACTTTGGGCTTTCTTCCTTCTTTTTCTAATTCCTTCAGTTAGTATGTTAGGTTGATTATTTGATATTTTTCCTATTTTTTGAGGAAGGCCTGTATCACTATCAACTTCCCTCTTAGAACTGCTTTTGCTGCATTCTGTGGATTTTGGAAAGTTTTGTTTCCATGTTTATTAATGTCTAGGTATTTTCTGATTTCCTCTTTGATTTCTTCATTGACCCATTGGTTTTTTAGTAGCATATTGTTTACTCTATGTTTGTTCTTTTCTCTTTTCGTTTTTCCTGTTATTGACTTCTAGTTTCATGTCATTGTGGTCAGAAAAAAAAATGCTTGATATAATTTCTATCCTCCCAAATTTGAGACCTACTTGTTTTGAGGCCTAGCAGGTGATATATCCTGGAGAACGTTCCATGAGGACTTAAAAAGAATGTGTATCCTGCTGTTTTGGGATGGAATGTCCTATAGATATCTATTAAGTCCAATTTGTTTATTGTGTCATTTAAGACCACTGTAGCCTTATTGATTTTCTGTCTCAATGATCTGTAAGTGGGGCATCAAAAAAATAAATACAATACTTAGGAATAAACAATCAAGGAGGTCAAAGATCTATACTCTGAAAACTATAAAACACTGATGAAGGAAATTAACGATACAAAGAAACAGAAAGATATCCCATGTTCTTAAACAGGGAGAATTAATATTGTTAAAATGGTCATATTACCAAAAGCAATCTACAGATTTAATGCAATTGCAATCAAAGTACCATGACAGTTTTCACAGAATTACAACAATTAATCCTAAAAAGGATATAGAATCACAAGAGACCCCAATTGCCAAAGCTACCTTGAGGAAAAAAAGAACAAAGCTAGAAGTATCATGCTGTCTGATTTTAGACTATACTACAAAGATACAGTAATCAAAACAGCATGGTTCTAGCACAAAAACAGACACATAGATCAATGGAATGGAATAGAAAAGCCAGAAATAAACTCACACACTTGTGGTCAATTAATCTATGACAAAGGAAGCAAGAGTATACAATGGAGAAAAGAGTCTCTTCAAGAAGTGGTGCTGGAAAACTGGACAGCTACCTGTAAAAGAATAAAATCAGGGGCTTCCCTGGTGGTGCAGTGGTTGAGAGTCCGCCTGTTGATGCAGGGGACACGAATTCGTGCCCTGGTCCAGGAAGATCCCACATGCCACGGAGCGGCTGGGCCCGTGAGCCATGGCCACTGAGCCTGCATGTCCAGAGCCTGTGCTCCACAACAGGAGAGGCCACAACAACGAGAGGCCCGCGTACAGCAAAAAAATAAAACTTAAAAATAAATAAAATCAGAACATTCCCTAACACCATATACAAAAATAAACTCAAAATGGATTAAAAACCTAAATGTAAGACCTGAAATCATAAAACTCCCAGAAGAGAATATTAGGCACAATACTCTGACATAAAACACAGCAATATTTTTTGGATCTACGGCAAAGGAAACAAAAGCAAAAATAAATAAATGGGACCTAATAAAGGCTTTTGCACACTGAAAGAAATAATTGACAAAACAAAAAAAAACAACCTACAGGATGGGAGAAGATATTTACAAATGATATGACCAATAAGAGGGTAATATCTAAAATATATAAACTGCACATACAACTCAATATCAAAAAAACAAACAACCCAATTAAAAAAGTGGGCAGAAGACCTGAATCGACTTTTTCTAAAAAAGACATACAGATGGCTAACAGGCACATGCAAAGATGCTCATCATCGCTAATTATAAGATAAATAAAAATCAAAACAACGAGATATCACCTCGAAACTGTTAAAATGGCTATCATCAAAAAGTCTACAAATAACAAATGTTGATGAATATGTGGAGAAAAGGGAACTTTTGTACACTGTTGGTGGGAATGTAAATTGGTGTAGTTACTATGGAAGACAGTATGAGGTTCCTCAAAAATCTGAAAATAGAACTACCATCTGATCCAGCAATTTCCCTCCTGGGTTTATATTCAAAATAACAAAAACATTAATTTGAAAAGACACATGCACCCCAATGTTCACAGAAGCACTATTTACAATAGCCAGAATAGAGAAATAATCCAAGTGCCTATCAACCAATGAATGGATAAAGGTGTGACACACAGAGACAGACAGACACACACACACACACACACACACACACACACACACACACACACTAGAGTATTACTCAGCCATGAAAAAGAATGAAATTCTGCCATTTGCAACAACATGGATGGACCTAGAGAGAATTATGCTTAGTGAAATAATTTAGGCAGAGAAAGACAAATATTGTACGTTATTATCACATATGTGGAATCTAAAAAGTAAATGAATGTATATAGCAAAACAGAAACAGACTCACAGATATAGAAAACAAACTAGTAGGGACTTCTCTGGTGGCACATTGGTTAAGAATCTGCCTGCCAATGCAGGGGACATGGGTTTGAGCCCTGGTCCAGGAAGATCCCACACGCCGCAGAGCAACTAAGCCCGTGTGCCACAACTACTGAGCCTGTGCTCTAGAGCCCACAAGCAACAACTACTGAACCCATGCACCACAACTACTGAAGCCTGCACGGCCTAGAGGCCATGCTCCACAACAAGAGAAGCCACTGCACTGAGTAGCCTGCACACTGCAACTAGAGAAAGTCTGCATGCAGCAACGAAGACCCAACACAGTCAAACTAAAATATAAATAAATAAATTTAAAAAAAAGGAAAAACTAGTGGATAATAGGAAAAGGATGGGGAGAGTGGCAAGACAGAGGTGTGGGGATATGGGATTAAGAGATACTATGTATAAAATGGATAAAAAACAAGGATACATCACAGGAATTATAGCCACTATACTGTAATAACTTTAAATGGAGTATAACCCATAAAAATACTGAATCACTGTGCTGTATATCTGAAACTAATATTGTAAATCAACTATACTGCAATAAAAAATTAGAACCTAAAATTTAACTAGTAAGAGATGGATGAGATTCAGCCACTGCGATGCCCAAGCCCATGGTCTTATCTGTTTTTCTGAGCATTTCAGGCTAAAAAGGAAATGGGTATCTTTACAAGCCTAAGTTAGAAACACAGAGTAAGGGAGTAACAGCACTGGAGAGATTCAGGCTCGTTAACTTCTATCCCCTCTCTCCCCTCATTGCCATAATTAGCCCTTCACCCATGCTGCCTGAGTAAGTAGTTTCTCCAGCCTGTCAGACAAGGCAGTAATAAGCAGCCTGTCATAGAACTCCCATTTTGAGTTAAAAGTAACCAAAATCACAAAAACTTTTTTAAATTTCATTTTAAAGTCCAGGTTGATTTTAAGCTATTGAATTTTTTTCCCCTCACTAGCAATATTGAAAAACAGTAAGTAGCCCATGAGTGCTCAAATGAAAAAATCTCCATCCTATTTTGCTTTATTTTATCCTCTTCAATTTGTAATGCATTGCAATTTCATCTACAATTTGCACTCTCACTTTTATAGCAGATCAATTAAAGATAACTGGACAAATGCTTGATTATATTCTGAAAGCAAATTTTAATATTACCTCCTGATAAAAGCTGAATCTTATCAAAGATATAATTTCTCTTATTTTCATTTTACTTACTGGGAGTTTTAAGTATTGTAAATCAACTAAGTGGTCTTTATAATATACATGGAATTCTGTTTATCAGTTCTCTATCACACATGCTAAATAAATAAGATAATAAAGAATAAAACTGGAAAAAATGAGTCACAGAACTAGAATTCTAGTAACACCTTGACATTAAATATGAATTTCATATTATACAAAAGCAAGCCAATTTAGCAAGAGTTTGAATAACTTAAAGAAGAAAAATTCTTTCAAAGTTTCCAGAAATATCTCAAAAGTGAGAAGAAAATCAACTAGTCTAATTAAGAACAACTTGGCACATTTTGACACCCCGTGTTGATAACTCATGACTTTCTGTTGTTTTGTGAAATAAGAGAAGATTAAGACATGGAAGCTAGCAATAGTGGTATGTAGTTAAAAGATAGGTTTTAAAAATGCCACTTATGCATCATTAAAACTCCAACTATCAATACATTGGTGGAACTATGTACAAATCAATATATCTATTTTCAAAGACAATTTTGCAGTATATTTTAAAACTCAAACTGTGCCCACCTTTTGATCCAGATTTCCACAGTTAGGGATTTCTCCTAGAGAAAATTCTCAGACATCCTCACACAGGTAAAATTCAAAGACAATCATCTTGATTTTATACATAATGTATTGACTTCTAACAATAGGAGACTGGTTATAATATGTTCCATATCACTTAGGTGCAGGAAACCTTAGATGGATTATTTTTCCTAAATCACTCAGGCTTATGCCCCACTTACCAATGATACAAAAACCTTACCATAATCATATTTGGCAGCGGGGCATTCCCACTCCCTACAATACACAAGTCTCCAAGGGCTTATGAGGTTGAAATTTGGGTTCTCCTTCTACTATACCTGGCTGCCTTAGAGCCTGCTCTCTGCAACATATGAACCCTTGAAAGCCTGGTGGACAGAGGGGCCAGCAAAGCAAACCTGGAATCAGCCGCTACTTCGCCCCTTAAGGTCGCCATTCACAGTAACCATGGCAACCCGAGCCATCCAAGTCCCCACTTTCCAATCTCTGAGCAAGTAGACCAGTCTCTGAAATTTCCAAACCAAATTTCTCCTTTGCCCAATTACAGGAAAGATCACTAGAGCAGACACGATCAGACCCTACCCCTATGTCTTGGACCTTTTATTGTTCTCTGATGAACTTCCCTTTGTCTGAGGAATTTTTTTTTTCCAGAGCCAGGAAAAGGCTTCCTCCTACATAGCAGTCTGGAAATTCCAGGGAATTAACACCACTCTCCCACTGGAACAGGCCTCAACTCGTTGAAGATGGTGGCTAAATACTCCAGCTCTCTCACCCTTCTGTGGTAGATGAGAGGAGAAGGGTTGCAGAGGTGAAACTGAGTCAGGTGTTTACACCAGTTTATAGTTTCCTTACAGGATTGAGCTCCAGTTGCCCTTGGGGGACAGTAGGCTGAATAATGTACCTTTTGTCTCCTTCCCTTCCCTGCACCACCTCTCCTCTCCCTTATTTTCTGTACTTCCCAAATGAAGATCCGGCACTCAAATTCCTTTCTCAGTGTCTGCCTCTGGGATAACCTAAACTAACACAATTTTCTTTTCCTTAGATCTGGGCACTCAGCCACTTCAACTCGAAGAACTAGCCTCTCTCAGTGGATGAAGACAAAGCAAATTCTTATCATCATCACAAAATACCAAGGTTAGGGGCTTTCCTGGTGGCACAGTGGTTGAGAGTCCGCCTGCCGTTGCAGGGCACACGGGTTCGTGCCCCGGTCCAGGAAGATCCCACATGTGGCGGAGCGGCTGGGCCTGTGAGTCATGGCCGCTGAGCCTGCGCGTCTAGAGTCTGTGCTCCGCAACAGGAGAGGCCACAAGAGTGAGAGGCCCGCGTACCGAAAAAAAAAACAAAAAACCAAGGTCCCCAAAGATCATCTGATGCAAAGGAGCCCACATTCAGGACACAAAAACTGGCTACATTTTTGGAATAAGAAAGGAAATTTAGTTATCTCTCTACTTATTTTTCTGGTTTTCTCTAGCTATAGAGATAATAACAAATACTCAATATCTTGCCTCACGTAGGAAAATATTCTATATTATTGTTCCAAAATAATAACATAATTTTTTATTTTCACTGTGTTTGTATTTATATATAGCATAGACATGAGTGGATGTGCTAGCTTTTTTTATGTGAAACAAATTACTCCATACTTTAGTGACTTGAAACCATACTTATTAATCCTCACAATTCTTCTGGTCTGGGTTTATTTGCGTGATAGCTGTATTCAGATATCAGACAGATACAAGTGAACCCATAGGTCAGATCTATCCTTATGTTGGTGGTTGGCAGGCTTTTTTTGAAAGATTTTCTCTAGAATATATGACTAGGGGTAGAATTACTGGACTGCATGTTATCTCCACCCTCAATTATATTAGATATTGCCAAATTCCTTTTTATGAGGTTATACTAATTTGTATTGACATCATGTATGAGAGCTATTAAACTCAGACTTTTACTGGAGTTGAAAAAGTCTCACTGATGTCTTATTTTCACTTCTTTACTATTAAAAATATACACTTTTTCATATGTTCGTTGGACATTCAGGTTTCCTTTTCTTCAGATTGTCTCTTTATGTCTTTTGCCCATTTTTCTTTGCAGTTGTCTTTTGCTGAATATAAGAATCTTTATATATTCTGGGTCTTGGTGTTTTGGGGGGTACCATGCATTGCAAATTTCTTTTCTAGCCTCTGGCTTATCTTTGAAGTTTGTGTATGCACTTTTTTTTGGCTTGAATGTAAATTACTCAATTAGTAATAAAACAAATTATCAATGTTTTTCTTTTTTGTTTGTTTGTTGTTTTGTATTTATTGAGGCCGGATAATCTGAGGCATCAATCCTCCAAGTACGGGTGTAGAGTTTGAGTTGTGATGGCATCAAAAAAGTACTAAGAAACCATTTTCACATTTGTAATACAAATACATATGTGTTTTATTTTTCTTTCAGAATGTTATATAATCTTTGAAAAAAATTTTTTTTCTGGAACAAGAAAGGGAATTGGTTGCATTACGACAACCTAATTGTAATCAAGGGACTTCTTCCTTTTCATATAGAATCGAATAAATCTGCCTGGTACATTGACTCAACTCTAGAGGCCATGGAGTCAACCACCAAAGCTGGTTCTAAAGAGAGATAAATGATTTCTTGCTAAATAACCAATTTTTAGTTATTGAGCTAAGATAATAATCAAATCTCATACGTCACGACCTGGGCTGATCAGCAGCAACATCACTATGGAATTCCCCGCCTCATGGTACAGTATCCTGCTGCCTGAGCTCAGCAGTGGAAAGGGAAAGTTCCTCCTCTCCAAACACCTAGCATTGCCCCCAGAAGCAGCAAACAGGAGAAATAAATTTTTAAAAGAGCAGACAAAATATAACTAAATGAAAATTTCTTTTTACTCCCCTAATCCAAATCATATGAACATCTTTAACATACCAAAATCTAAGTGAAAATAAATGTGTAACAGCCTTAAAATGTTCATGCACTTATTTCTACTAGAAAGATATTCCACAGGAAAAATGACTTTACTATAGAGTTCAACATATAATAGATTTTAGATACATATCAAGTGATAATTTGCATTTACCCTTGTAATGGTTATAATGGCTACATGTATAATCTAACTTTGATGCTGGGCTTTGAGATAACTCATGTAGATCTCAGATTCTACACCCAGATTTGGAGGTCAGTCCTTTCCTCCTCTGTGTCAAAAGCATCCAGTTTCATTTTGATTTTTCTAGTGCAGATGAACAGATGATATACATCAAAATAGTTCAAAAACCCACAAGAAAATTAGCAACTGAGCAACCTGTGGGCAAAAATCTCCAAAGTGAAGACATAGTATAACCTAAAGATTATTTTGGGATGTTGGTTCTTATGATAATGAGTTGAAATAACTAGAATTAGAGATTATACAATGTGAAAAAGGCCTTTTTCAAGTCGTACTTACTTCTCAAAAATTTATTAAACACCCACCACATGCTACTCATTCATGGTTCTTAAAGTCTGTTGAAGAACCTCAAGTCTCATGAAAGAACCTCATTCATGGTTCTTAAAGTCTATTGAAGAGATGGACAATAAACATTAAAAATGAGAAATTATGTAGTAAGTCAGGTAGTAAACATGTTTTGGGGAAAGAAGAATACGAATAAACAGAATAACAGGAATGGGTTAGTTCTGAAATGAGAGTCATGTAGAAGAGGGATCTCTAATAAAATTTAGAGAGGCAGAGACATTTGAAGTAGTTTTAAAACATTGAATTACTTGATTCTCTGATGCCAGGTGGTAAAATTACCCAAGATTCTATGAGCCAGGATATGGTTACCATGGGTAGGCTCTGTAACAACTATCAGTTTACAAAATTTGACTTTAAGGATTTATAAATGTGTCACTTAAAATGAAACCAAAAAATAAGAATCTTAAATGGACTATCCTATAGCAATCAAAAATAATTTTATGGAAAAATATTTAATGACATCGAAAAATTCAGACTCTATTTACTGGGAAGGGAAGTTCACAAAATGATATGAACAGTGTTAGCCTACATTTATAATCCTATACACATGGAAATTTGTACGGAAAGCTATGTCAGACTTTTAATAGTGATATCTCTTAGGGAGAAACAATGAGAGTTAGTTTTTATTTTCTTTTACTTTTTGACTTGCTATTTTATAATAATTTTTATCTTAAAATAAAATGACAAAAATAAGAAAACCAGATCTAAAGTTTAGCCAAAGCCTAACAGTGTGTTATAAGATTGTAAGAAGAATACATGTAGATCTAAGTTATATTTTGGTGCTAAAATTGACTCAGGAATTTTTTTCTAATGCTAAGAGAAGAATCCCATAGGTTATATAATGCCAGATACCCATAGATTGTGATGGGTTTTATATCATCAACCTTGGTTTATTTTGTTCTATTCTTTAATCTTCAAACTGCTCTAACTTGAGCTTGAATGGAATATATACGTTCTAAGTTTATATCTGTACATATGAACTATACATAAGTTTATATACTTATATAGAAGTATAACTATTTACTTTGAAACTCCTAAGACATTCTGATTAGCAAAGCCTAACATTAATAGGTTACGACATGCAAAAGTAATTCAATGTATAAGTGGTATTTACCAGTGTCTTTATTAGTATGTGTTCTACCAGAAGTAGACTGTTGGACAAAGATTTTAGTGCAAGTAACTTACTTTGGAGATGATCCCAAGAAATGAGTCAAGGCAAATGTAAGAGGGAAGGAAAGAGAACCAATAAAGGATGAATTATCTGGCAACTTACCACTGTGAGTTACAGGATCTTAACTTCTTTGAGGAACACCTCATATAGACCCCAACCTAGGGACAAAGGAACTGTAACACTTATACATCAAATTTCCTCCATAACAGGTTGAGAGGGCTGCTCCTAGACTTTTATTAATTCTCTGTATTTATGGTATGCAGTGAAGAGATAAGGAAGAGGGGATATGGGTGGGGTATTAACCAGCAGTCCTCTTCATTACAAGTACTTTGAAGGCTCTGTTTGTAAACATGGTACAAATAAAGAAATGGGAAATTGATATGGAGGATGGTTTCAAAATATAGGTTATTTTACAGTATTCATAGGATAAAATTTATGCTGATGACACACACTTTAACATCTTGCCCTCCTACTGACAAAAAAAGTTTAAATTTGCTTCTTGAACAATGAATGGAAATTTACTAAGTGGTGTCGGGGGCAGAGAAAGTCTGGGGACAACAATTCAAGCAGGGAAAACTGAATATTCAGAGGTAAGCCTACAAGCACATAAGGAAATGTTTGAAATGCAGCAAACTGTCCAGTATTACTGGAGCACTGGATGCCACAGGGAAGGTGACACTGAGAAGTAGCCAGGAAACAAACCCCATAGGACCTCTTATTCTAAGGTATTAGCAGCTTATTCTAAAGGCAATGGGAGACCACTGAAAGATTTAAGTCAAGATTTAAGCATCTTTTAAAAGAATTTTCTGATAGGAAATTGAAGAAAAACGAGAAAGAAAGAGAAGCAGCAAATTGGGTTGCCAGAAATAATGGTGGTTTTCACTGACAGTGACAAAGAGAGAAGAGAACATTATTTCAAAGATATTTAGGAGGCAGAAAACTGAGGAAGAAGAAAATTTTACACAAAAAAAAACTAGATTTGCCTTCATATACTAGATGTATAAAAACCAAACGACAGGCAATATCTTCTCTGGTCTGAAATAGAAAGTTCCTTATAGCTAATGTTACATATTATGGTATTTTGTACACTATATGTTTTAAATTATTATTTCTTTACTTAACTAAATTGAGGCATGTAATTCAATTATGAAATTGAAGGAGGGAGGGGTAAAGGGAATGAAATATTCATTAGGAAGCATTTCCCATCAACCACTTGTTCATGCTTAGATCAAACTGATCTAATAAGTTTTTGTTAAATTCATCAGTTTTCATTAGAAGAGTAATTGTAGTTGGTAAAAGGTAATGGTTACAGTGTGTTACACAATTAACAGACTCTGAAATGAACTAAAATATGTTCTCTATAGATGATTTTCTGGAAACACTAGATACTGGGTTTAGGATATATAAATGTAAGATTTTGTTAACACTATCATTTTGTTAAATCAAATAAAGGCTTATTTATATTTCCATTGAAAACTAGTGCTGTCGTTTGACTTTACGAAAACTGATGATGTTTTAACAGATTGGTCAGGGCTAAGAGAACGAAGTTTGATTTTTGTAAATGATCATGTCTGTACAAAAGACCAGAGGAAATAGCTTGGACTCATGTTAAACCTAGCAGTTCAAAACCTAATGTGTATATTTCAGCCCTGAAAACCCAATTGTTTATTTTCTATTTTAGTAGTTTTCTATTTATAAGTCAAAATAATTTATAAAATTATGTAAAGAATAATATTAAGAAGAAAACATTATTAAAAAGAAAATATTTGCAAAAGATTCATGTGATAAAGGACTGTTATCCAAAATATACAAAGAACACTTAAAACTCAACAGTATGAAAACAACCGAATTAAAAAAATGGGTCAAAGACTTTAACAGACACCTCACCAAAGAAGATATACAGAAGGGAAATAAGCATCTGAAAAGATGCTCCCCATATGTCATCAGGGAAATGCAAATTGAAACAATGAGATACACATCTATCAAAATCTGGAACAATGACAACACCAAGCGCTGACCAGGATGTGGAGGAACAGGAAATCCCATTCATTTCTAGTGGGAATGGAAAATCATACAGACACTCTAGATGATAATTCGGTGGTTTCTAACTAATATAAACAAACTCTTGCCAAACAATCCAGCAACTGCTCTCCTTGGTATTTATCCAAAGGAGTTGAAAACATATGTCTACATAAAAACCTGCACACAGATGTTTACAGCAGCTTTATTCAGAACTGCCCAAACTTAGAAGCAACCACGATGTTCTTTAGTAGGTGAATGGATAAACTGTGGTACATCCAGACAACAGAATATTATTCAGCATTAAAAAGAAATGAGTGACCAAGCCATGAAAAGACAAGTAGGAATCTTAAACGCATATTGCTAAGTGAAAGAAACCAATCTAAAAAGCACTGTATGCTTTCACCTATATGGCATTCTAGAAAGGAAAAAAAAATAAACTATAGAGACATGAAAAGATCAGTGGCTCCAGAGATTGGGGTGGAGATAGGGATAAACAGGCAAAACAAAGAGGACTTTTAGAACAGTGAAAATACTCTGGATGATACCATAATGATGGATACATGTTATTATACATTCGTCCAAACCTATCGACTATACAATGTTGAAAGTAAACCATGGTAGACTATGGACTTCAGGTGATTATGATGTGTTAATGTAGGTACATCAATTGTAACAAACGTACCACTCTGGTGGGGGAGGTTGGGAATGGGGAGACTGGGGGAGAAGGGGTGGGAGTATATGGGAAATCTCCATATCCCCCTCAATTTTGCTGTGAACCTAAAACTTCTCTAAAAACAAAGTCTTAATTTCCTAAAAAGAGTTCAAAGTCCTTATTTATACTGTATTTTTGAAAGAATTTTTGATGGAACTCTAAATTGACAGTTATTTTTTCCCTTTGAACACTTTAATGATGTCATTCCATTGCCTTGGGTCTTGTACAGTTTCTGGTAAAAAATATTTTATTTCCCTTATGCTTATTCCCTTGTGATACATGTATCTTTTTTCTCTGCTTTTTAACATTTTATCCTGATTACTGGTTTTAATCTATTTGATTTTGACATATGTGTATCCTGTTTGGGTTCAGTTAAAAGGAAACATCTGAAAGCCACACTTTATTAAATATTCTCCAACATTTACAATATGTGGGTTGTATTCCACAGCATGGAAATACTATAATTTTAATCATTGATTCCTTGCTATTCAACATTTAGATGTTACTTCGGCTCAAGGGTTTTGTTTTTTTGTTTTTTTAGAGAGCAACAAGTACAGGTGGTTTATATAAACTCATCAATTATCAGGAAATAAGAAGCCATAGTGGAAGTGAGGAAAAGACCTAGATTTTCCAGGGGGGGTGGTTTCCTCACCCTATCTCCACATGTAAATGATAGAAATTATATGTCTTTCATAACAATTTCATTTCAAAAGGAGTATGATAACCATAAGAATAAAAACAGTCAATACACTTAATTCTCATCAGATGAATAAAGATTTAAAATATATCACTTTAAACGTCCAAGATAATTTAAGAATAGAGTACTTTTTCTACATGATAGGTGCCAAATTGCACAAATATAAATCATAGAATCAGTGAACCACTGAAGTCAGCAGTCCATATACAAGTTGCTTATCAATGTGAGCAGTTTCTGACTATCCAAATAAATAGAGATAGCAAACTCACGGATATATGTCAGATCTTTAAGGTTCTATAAACTCTTCTTGTTGACTACATTTCTTAGTATTCATAATGAAAAACTTCAGTGGGGTACAAGTGCATAAAAATCCAGAGACTACAATTCTGCAATGAGAATGAACATCCCCAAATCTGGAAAAAACAGAATGGGAATTAAGGAACGAAATCAATTACAAACTCAGATTTTCACATCTGAGGCTTAGAAACCAAGATCGATTTTAAAAATTTAGTAATTACTATAAATTCTTCTCTATCCTGCACAGATTTCCTGAAGAAGTCTGAAGGATGAGAAAGGTGTAGTATTACCATATAGTGCCTGGTACAAGACATATCCTGGCAGCTAAAATGAGTGAAATCTTGATGGAGGGACCCTACAGAGGCCTTAGACATGCTGTTTGTAATATTCACAAAATGCTTAAATACAAATGGAATGCACTGAATTCCATTATATTTGCTCTTCATCATTCAGAATCAGCGTTAATGCTTGTGGTGGGTCAAATGACATCATTTGTGTATATTTTGATACGTACTCAGAGCCACATCTTTTGGTCCAACAAACCTACTTCACTTAAAATTTCTGACCATGTACTGAGTATATTTTCAGTCTCTGACCAGCCATGGCAGCTCAGGTTATCATCCCTGAGTAAAAAAGTCTATCTTTTTTATTTTCTTTATTTTTACTGCCATTTTAAAAAATAATCAGAGGGTTAGTTTCAAGGTAAAAGGGTCTATATGGGAATAGGTTGTCACCTAGCATTATATATTCACAGTTAGAACCTGAGGTTTAAGAGATGTGGTAGTATTTATTGATGGTTAGAGAGTTGAAGCTTACATTTTAGTTGAGATGAAGCCAAAAATTCCCTTTTCACATATTTACCATGAGATGTCCATGAAACATATTGCTTCCATTGTTTAGATTGTGAGCATACGTAAACAATGACTTTGTAGTATTTAAGAAGTAATTCCCATATATACTTGTTTAGACTAGTTTAGATGAAACATGTTTTTGGGATATAGGAAATTTGATATTTGATGTAATGAATATCTAACTTACTTAATTGCATATAGTTACGTATTTTTCTATTACTACATCGATACCTGCTTTGCAATGTCTTAGGTAACTATCCTTCTCATGACACACCATGCCCACTCTGCTATGGTGCGTCCTTACTTCTCCATCTCCTTCCTTAACACTACTTCCTCATATAAAGCTACTGTCAGTATCATGGTTCTCTTACATGTTTGAATCTTTAATCGTATTGTGCCTTCTTCTGAAATACTGTTCCTCCTCTTGCCTGCCTGAGCCTCTTTAAGACCTACTTGTCGTTCAATATTCAGGTGAAGTTTCTCTTGCAGTAAAGTCTTTTCTGACTAGCCTATGGCCCATCTTCACAGAATGACCAGGTCCTTATTTGTGTTTTACTAACTACTTAATAAATGTCCCTTGAGTGAATGGATATATATATATAAATAAGTCATATTTGAGAGATAGCACAAACAAAATATTAAAGTCTACAGTTCCAACAAATGTGAATTCCGACTCCCAGAAAAAAGTGGACCTCAACAATTTTTCATAAATTTTGGTATCTTTCATATGATAGAACTATGATTTGTACTGTATAGATTCAAAATAAATATAGGGTATGATGCTTAAACCTAAAAAAATCAAAATGTAATTGGGGAAACTAGACTATGAAGTAGTTATTGTTCACTGTTCCAAAATATCAGCATTATAATGGATTTTAAAAATATTTTCCAATAAAAGACTGAAATAATATATTCTAAAATATTAAAGAATTTTCTGGGCAATAGGATCATGGTAATGTTGGTTTTGTTTTTCTCTGCAATTTCCTGTTTTTATAGGTTTTTTCATTAAGCTGAAATTTTTCCAATATTAAAAACGCAAAAATATATTCTTTCTGACAAAATTGTAAAAGGAGTTAAAAACATTACTATTCAAGTAATGCAAATTTGGAAGTGGAAAACACAAATTGATAAGCAGTATGGAAAGGCAATTTGGCAATATATCAAGACATAAGAGTTGAAACATACCCTTTGACACATAATTCCCCACAAATATACTAAAAGTTATAAAAAGACAAGAATGTCCATTGCAGTGTTACTCAAAATAATTTAAGAATTAGATGCAAAACAAATGTCCCCAAAAAAGCAAATGACTTAGTAGATTGTAATATATCATTTTGATGAACTAATCTGCAATCATTAAAGTAATGAAATCTATGGAAACATGGACAAACATTAAACACACTGTAGATTAAAAGCATAATACTTGGGGGACCTTGAAGATGGCGGAAGAGTAAGACGCGGAGATCGCCTTCCTCCCCACGGATACACCAGAAATACATCCACACGTGGAACAACTCCTACAGAACTCCTACTGAAGGCTGGAAGAAGATCTCAGACCTCCCAAAAGGCAAGAAACTCCCCACGTAACTGGGTAGGGCAAAAGAAAAAACAGAGACAAAAGAATAAGGACGGCACCTGCACCAGTGGGAGGGAGCTGTGAAGGAGGAAAAGTTTCCACACACTAGGAAGCCCCTCCGCGGGCGGAGACTGCGGGAGGCGGAGGGGGGAGTTTCGGGACCGCGGAGTAGTGCACAGCGACGGGTGTGGAGGGCAAAGCGGGGAGATTCCTGCACAGACGATCGGTGCCGACCGGCACTCACCAACCCGAGAGGCTTGCTGCTCACCCACCGGGGCGGGCGGGGCTGCGAGCTGAGGCTCGGGTTTTGGTTTTGGACGGAGCTCAGGGAGAGGACTGGGGTTGGCGGCTTGAACATAGCCTGAAGGGGTTAGTGCACCACGACTAACCGGGAGGGAGTTCGGGGAAAAGCCTGCACCGGCCGAAGAGGCAAGAGACTTTTTCTTCCCTCTTTGTTTCCTGGTGCGCGAGGAGAGGGGTTTAAGAGCGCTGCTTAAAGGAACTCCAGAGACGGGCACGAGCCGCGGCTAAAAGCGCGAACCCCAGAGACGGGCGCGAGCCGCGGCTGAGGGCGCGAGCCGCGGCTGAGGGCGCGAGCCCCCGAGACGGGCGCGAGCCGCGGCTGAAAGCGCAAACCCCAGAGACGGGCGCGAGCCGCGGCTAAAACCGCGGACCCCAGAGACGGGCGGGAGACGCTAAGGCTGCTGCTGCCGCCACCAAGGGGCCTGTGTGCGAGCACAGGTCACTCTCCACACCCCTCTTCCGCGGAGCCTATGCAGCCCGCCACTGCCAGGTTCCCGGGATCCAGGGACAACTTCCCCGGGACAACGCACGGCGGGCCTCAGGCTGGTGCAACGTCACGCCGGCCTCTGCCGCAGTGTCACGCTGCCTCTGCCGCCGCAGGCTGGCCCCGCACGCAGTGCCCCTCCTTCCCCCATCCCCCAACCCCCAGCCTGAGTGAGCCGGAGGCCCCGAATCAGCGGCTCCTTTAACCCCGTCCTGTCTGAGCGAAAAAACAGACGCCCTCCAGCGACCTACACGCAGAGGCAGGGCCAAATCCAAAGCTGAGCTCCTGTGAGCTGTGAGAACAAAGAAGAGAAAGGGAAATCTCTCCCAGCAGCCACAGAAGCAGCGGATTAAAGCTCCACAATCAACTTGATATACCCTGCATCTGTGGAATACCTGAATAGACAAGGAATGATCCCAAATTGAAGAGGTGGAATTTAGGAGCGAGATCTATGATTTTTTTCCCTTTTCCTCTTTTTGTGAATGTGTACGTGTATGCTTCTGTGTGAGATCCTGTCTGTATACTCTTGCTTCCACCATTTGTCCTAGGGCTCTATCCGTCCATGACTTTTTTTAAAAAATTCTTTTTCTTAATAATTAAGTTTAATTGTAATAACTTTATTATACTTTACCTTCGTTCTTTCTTTCTTTCCTTCCTTCCTTCCCTCCTTTAGACAACGAATCACCCCAAATTGAGGAGGTGGTCTCAGGGAGCAGGATTTATGATTTTTCCCCCTTTACCTCTTTTTGTGAAGGTGTATGTGTATGCTTCTGTGTAAGATTTTCTCTGTATAGCTTTGCTTCCAACATTTGTCCTAAGGTTCTATCCGTCCCTTTTTTTTTTTTTTCTAAATATTTTTTAATTCAATAACTATATTATACTTTATTTTATTTTTACTGTATCATCTTTCTTTCTGTCTTTTTTCCTTCTTTCCCTCCTTCCTTCCTTCCTCCCTCCCTCCCTCCTTTCTTTCCTTCTTTGCTTCTTTCTTCCTTCCTTCCTTTCCTCCTTTCCTTCTTTCTTTACTCATACTTCTACTAATTCTCCCTACTTTTTCTCCCTTTTATTCTGAGCTGTGTGGATGAAAGGCTCTTGGTGCTCCAGCCAGGAGTCAGGGCTCTGCCTCTGAGGTAGGAGAGCCAACTTCAGGACACTGGTCAACAAGAGACCTCCCAGCTCCACATAATATTAAACGGTGGAAATATCCCAGAGACCTCCATCTTAACACCAGCACCCAGCTTCACTCAACGACCAGCAAGCCACAGTGCTGGACAACCTATGCCAAACAACTAGCAAAACAGGAACACAACCCCACCCATTAGCAGAGAGGCTGCCTAAAATCATAATAAGACCACAGACACCCCAAAACACACCACCAGACGTGAACCTGCCCACTAGAGAGACAAGATCCAGCCTCATCCAGCACAACACAGGCACTAGTCCCCTCCACCAGGAAGCCTACACAACCCACTGAAACAACCTTAGCCACTGGAGACAGACATCAAAAACAACGGGAACTACGAAAGTGCAGCCTGCAAAAAGGAGACCCCAAACACAGTAAGATAAGCAAAATGAGAAGACAGAAAAACACACAGCAGATGAAGGAGCAAGATAAAAACCCACCAGACCTAACACATGAAGAGGAAATAGGCAATCTACCTGAAAAAGAATTCAGAATAATGATAGTAAGGATGATCCGAAATCTTGGAAGTAGAATGGACAAAATGCAAGAAACAGTTAACAAGGACCTACAAGAACTAAAGATGAAACAAGCAACGATGAACAATGCAATAAATGAAATTAAAATCACTCTAGATAGGATCAATAGCAGAATAACTGAGGCAGAAGAACGGATAAGTGACCTGGAAGATAAAGTAGTGGAAATAACTACTGCAGAGCAGAATAAAGAAAAAAGAATGAAAAGAACTGAGGACAGTCTCAGAGACCTCTGGGACAACATGAAACGCACCAACATTCGAATTATAGGGGTTCCAGAAGAAGAAGAGAAAAAGAAAGGGACTGAGAAAATATTTGAAGAGATTATAGTTGAAAACTTCCCTAATATGGGAAAGGAAATAGTTAATCAAGTCCAGGAAGCACAGAGGGTCCCATACAGGATAAATACAAGGAGAAACACGCCAAGACATATATTAATCAAACTGTCAAAAATTAAATACAAAGAAAGCATATTAAAAGCAGCAAGGGAAAAACAACAAATAACACACAAGGGAATCCCCATAAGGTTAACAGCTGATCTCTCAGCAGAAACCCTACAAGCCAGAAGGGAGTGGCAGGACATACTGAAAGTGCTGAAGGAGAATAGCCTGCAACCAAGACTACTCTACCCAGCAAGGATCTCATTCACATTTGATGGAGAAATTAAAACCTTTACAGACAAGCAAAAGCTGAGAGAGTTCAGCACCACCAAACCATCTTTACAACAAATGCTAAAGGAACTTCTCTAGACACAAAACACAAGAGAAGGAAATGACCTATAGTAGCGAACCCAAAACAATATATAAAATGGAAATAGGAACATACATATCGATAATTACCTTAAATGTAAATGGACTAAATGCTCCCACCAAAAGACACAGATTGGCTAAATGGATACAAAAACAAGACCCTTATATATGCTGTCTACAAGAGACCCACTTCAGAACTAGAGACACATACAGACTGAAAGTAAGGGGATGGAAAAAGATATTCCATGCAAATGGAAACCAAAAGAAAGCTGGAGTAGCAATTCTCATATCAGACAAAATAGACTTTAAAATAAGGACTATTAAAAGGGACAAAGAAGGACACTACATAATGATCAAGGGATCGATCCAAGAAGAAGATATAACAATTGTAAATATTTATGCACCCAACATAGGAGCACCTCAATACATAAGGCAAATACTAACAACCATAAAAGGGGAGATCAACAGTAACACATTCATAGTAGGGGACTTTAACACCCCACTTTCACCCATGGACAGATCATCCAAAATGAAAATAAATAAGGAAACACAAGCTTTAAATGATACATTAAACAAGATGGACTTAATTGATATTTATAGGACACTCCATCCAAAAACAACAGAATACACATTTTTCTCAAGTGCTCATGGAACATTCTCCAGGATAGATATCTTGGGTCACAAATCAAGCCTTGGTAAATTTAAGAAAACTGAAATTGTATCAAGTATCTTTTCCGACCACAACGCCATGAGACTAGATATCAATTACAGGAAAAGATCTTTAAAAAATACAAACACATGGAGGCTAAACAATACACTACTTAATAATGAAGTGATCACTGAAGAAATCAAAGAGGAAATAAAAAAATACCTAGAGGGCTTCCCTGGTGGCGCAGTGGTTGAGAGTCCGCCTGCCGATGCAGGGGACACGGGTTCGCTCCCCAGTCCGGGAAGATCCCACATGCCGCAGAGTGGCTGGGCCTGTGAGCCATGGCCGCTGAGCCTGCACGTCCGGAGCCTGTGCTCTGCAGCGGGAGAGGCCACAACAGTGAGAGGCCCGCGTACCACAAAAAAAAAAAAAAAAAAAAAATACCTAGAAACAAATGACAATGGAGACACAACGACCCAAAACCTATGGGATGCAGCAAAAGCAGTTCTAAGGGGGAAGTTTATAGCAATACAAGCCCACCTTAAGAAGCAGGAAACATCTCGAATAAACAACCTAACCTTGCACCTCAAGCAATGAGAGAAATAAGAACAAAAAAACCCCAAAGCTAGCAGAAGGAAAGAAATCATAAAAATCAGATCAGAAATAAATGAAAAAGAAATGAAGGAAACAATAGCAAAGATCAATAAAACTAAAAGCTGGTTCTTTGAGAAGATAAACAAAATAGATAAACCACTAGCCAGACTCATCAAGAAAAAAAGGGAGAAGACTCAAATCAATAGAATTAGAAATGAAAAAGGAGAAGTAACAACTGACACTGCAGAAATAAAAAAAATCATGAGAGATTACTACAAGCAACTCTATGCCAATAAAATGGACAATCTGGAAGAAATGGACAAATTCTTAGAAATGCACAACCTGCCAAGACTGAATCAGGAAGAAATAGAAAATATGAACAGACCAATCACAAGCACTGAAATTGAAACTGTGATTAAAAACCTTCCAACAAACAAAAGCCCAGGACCAGATGGCTTCACAGGTGAATTCTATCAAACGTTTAGAGAAGAGCTAACACCTATCCTTCTCAAACTCTTCCAAAATATAGCAGAGGGAGAAACACTCCCAAATTCCTTCTACGAAGCCACCATCACCTTGATACCAAAACCAGACAAGGATGTCACAAAGAAAGAAAACTACAGGCCAATATCACTGATGAACATAGATGCAAAAATCCTCAACAAAATACTAGCAAACAGAATCCAACAGCACATTAAAAGGATCATACACCATGATCAAGTGGGGTTTATTCCAGGAATGCAAGGATTCTTCAATATACGCAAATCTATCAATGTGATAAACTATATTAACAAATTGAAGGAGAAAAACCATATGATCATCTCAATAGATGCAGAGAAAGCTTTCGACAAAATTCAACACCCATTTATGATAAAAACCCTCCAGAAAGTAGGCATAGAGGGAACTTTCCTAAACATAATAAAAGCCATATATGACAAGCCCACAGCAAACATCATCCTCAATGGTGAAAAACTGAAAGCATTTCCACTAAAATCAGGAACAAGACAAGGTTGCCCACTCTCACCACTCTTATTCAACATAGTTTTGGAAGTTTTAGCCACAGCAATCAGAGAAGAAAAGGAAATAAAAGGAATCCAAATTGGAAAAGAAGAAGTAAAGCTGTCACTGTTTGCAGATGACATGATACTATACATAGAGAATCCTAAAGATGCTACCAGAAAACTACTAGAGCTAATCAATGAATTTGGTAAAGTAGCAGGATACAAAATTAATGCACAGAAATCTCTGGCATTCCTATATACTAATGATGAAAAATCTGAAAGTGAAATCAAGAAAACACTCCCATTTACCATTGCAACAAAAAGAATAAAATATCTAGGAATAAACCTACCTAAGGATACGAAAGACCTGTATGCAGAAAATTATAAGACACTGATGAAAGAAATTAAAGATGATACAAATAGATGGAGAGATATACCATGTTCTTGGATGGGAAGAATCAACATTGTGAAAATGACTCTACTACCCAAAGCAATCTACAGATTCAATGCAATCCCTATCAAACTACCACTGGCATTTTTCACAGAACTAGAACAAAAAATTTCGCAATTTGTATGGAAACACAAAAGACCCCGAATAGCCAAAGCAATCTTGAGAACGAAAAAAGGAGCTGGAGGAATAAGGCTCCCTGACTTTAGACTATATTACAAAGCAACAGTAATCAAGACAGTATGGTACTGGCACAAAAACAGAAAGATAGATCAGTGGAACAGGATAGAAAGCCCAGAGATAAACCCACGCACATATGGACACCTTATCTTTGATAAAGGAGGCAGGAATGTACAGTGGAGAAAGGACAGCCTCTTCAATAAATGGTGCTGGGAAAACTGGACAGGTACATGTAAAAGTATGAGATTAGATCACTCCCTAACACCATACACAAAAATAAGCTCAAAATGGATTAAAGACCTAAATGTAAGGCCAGAAACTATCAAACTCTTAGAAGAAAACATAGGAAGAACACTCTATGACATAAATCACAGCAAGATCCTTTCTGACCCACCTCCTAGAGTAATGGAAATAAAAACAAAAATAAACAAATGGGACCTAATGAAACTTCAAAGCTTTTGCACAGCAAAGGAAACCATAACCAAGACCAAAAGACAACCCTCAGAATGGGAGAAAACATTTGCAAATGAAGCAACTGACAAAGGATTAATCTCCAAAATTTACAAGCAGCTCATGCAGCTCAATAACAAAAAAACAAACAACCCCATCCAAAAATGGGCAGAAGACCTAAATAGACATTTCTCCAAAGAAGATATACAGAATGCCAACAAACACATGAAAGAATGCTCAACATCATTAATCATTAGAGAAATGCAAATCAAAACTACAATGAGATATCATCTCACACCAGTCAGAATGGCCATCATCAAAAAATCTAGAAACAATAAATGCTGGAGAGGGTGTGGAGAAAAGGGGACACTCTTGCACTGCTGGTGGGAATGTGAATTGGTTCAGCCACTGTGGAGAACAGTATGGAGGTTCCTTAAAAAACTACAAATAGAATTACCATATGACCCAGCAATCCCACTACTTGGCATATACCCTGAGAAAACCAAAATTCAAAAAGAGTCATGTACCAAAATGTTCATTGCAGCTCTATTTACAATAGCCAGGACATGGAAACAACCTAAGCGCCCATCATCGGATGAATGGATAAAGAAGATGTGGCACATATACACAATGGAATATTACTCAGCCTTAAAAAGAAATGAAATTGAGCTATTTGTAATGAGATGGATAGACCTAGAGTCTGTCATACAGAGTGAAGTAAGTCAGAAAGAAAAAGACAAATACCGTATGCTAACACATATATATGGAATTTAAGGGAAAAAAATGTCATGAAGAACCTAGGGGTAAGATAGGAATAAAGACGCAGACCTACTGGAGAACGGACTTGAGGGTATGGGGAGGGGGAGGGGTGAGTTTTGACAGGGCGAGAGAGAGTCATGGACATATACACACTAACAAACGTAGTAAGGTAGATAGCTGGGGGGAAGCAGCCGCAAGGCACAGGGATATTAGCTCGGTGCTTTGTGACAGCCTGGAAGGGTGGGATGGGGAGAGTGGGAGGGAGGGAGACGCAAGAGGGAAGACATATGGGAACATATGTATATGTATAGCTGATTCACTTTGTTATAAAGCAGAAACTAACACACCATTGTAAAGCAATTATACCCCAATAAAGATGTTTAAAAAAAAAAAAAAAAAAAAGAGCGCAAGAAAAACAAAACAAAACAAAAAAAAAAAGCATAATACTTATTATTAACTGTAACTACAATGATGTAAAATATATGTTGGTAAAAATGAAAAACATGCAAGGTAAAATATCTATGTTACAGAAAGGTGCTATGTGTTCTTTCTTTTCAAAACTTTTAATGTCATAGTTTTGCTATTGTATTTTAATTTAAACAATGATTTTTAAATAGAATGTAAACTATATGATTCAAGTAAATTATTTTCTTTGAGCAGCATTTTTCATGTCATTTTAAAATTCCTTATATACGAGCTCTGTTCACATTATTTAATGCATATATCAATGTTATGGGTCCACTTAATCCCAGGTTTAATATCCTATATTGTGATACTGCCTTCTGTATGATGTTATATTATTTAGAGGATTCCACTTTAATTCATGTTAATTCTAAGACTACCTATCAGACATTTAATGGATACATTCTGTTTAATTGACATGTCTTCAAATATAACCACCACCAAATTTCACTAGGATAGCTTTTGTTCTTAAAAATCTTACTCTGTTATCTCCTTTAACTTCTTTTTATACCCTGGTTTACTGATTCTTAATCCATTATCAAATTTAGGAGACCCCCACAATGTTAAAAATTTGCTTTTCCTTATATTGTCTGGCTATTTTATTTTTTAAGAAAACTAATTTACAGAAAAAGGATTACTTGGTTAGTTTTTTAACAAAGTAAGAAAAACCACAGAAACAATTCCAGAAAAGCAGGAGAGCACATAAGAGACTGAGACTAAGAACTTGAGTCTCTCCAAATGACTCTTTGTAGAGCATGTATCCATCTAACACCAGATGGATAAAACTGGACAAGATGGCAGATGAAGGGGTAATTCCCCAGTGGGAGTACTGTTTCCCCACTCTCATAGAGCAGGTGTACTGAAGACAGAAGAGATCAGAACTTGTTAATAGGACGGGCCAAAAAATTCAGGAATTTGCAAATTGAACAGGTGAAAATGTAACTGGTGATAATTGAAAGCTAATTATCATCAGCTAGCAACTGGCAACCAGGTGTTCTGAGTCACCTAAAAGGCAAAGCAGGGAGGACTGTGAAGGTATTTGCTTTTGGCACAGATGAGACGAGTGAGTTTCCTGTGTGAGGCTTCAGTATAGGAGAACGATTAGTCTGTTTACTGCTGCTATGTTTTAGCGTGTCTAGGTGGCTAGCCATGAACGAGAAAGGGTTGCAAAGCAAAGTAGTTATGGCTTTGGTATAAGAAGTGCCTTATACTTTTTCTAAATTGCCTTTTTCCAAATGAGTGAAGCAGAGATATATAGTAACCACCAAAGCCACATCTACTGGCAGTAGGCCATCCTGGGATTACAGTGGCTTTACTCTTTAAGTAGTGCTAAACACAAAAAGTTTTAGGAAAAGAAAAAGCTCTAGGTCAACTGATACATACATTCCTTAAAGCCTTTTTTTAGAAGCTCAGGATTAGATAAATTAATGTATTCAAGGACATAATGCTAGTAAGCAGTAAATTTAGGATTCAAACTCAAAACTGCCTGTTCCCAAAATCCATCTTTTATTGTACCATCTTGCTTTTTTATTTTTTCCTTGCTTAAGAGTTTTTTCCCCACAATTCTCTATAACTCTAAATATTACAAATTATAGGCATTACCAAAATTATTAATAAAGGTCTATATTCAAGTACAACATTTATATAGAAAAGCACACACAGCTTACAGGTACTGCTCAATGAATGTACATAGGGTGAATACACCCACCTAACTCTTCCCAGCCAAGAAACAGAGCACTACTATCAAGTCAAAAAGTCCTTCGTGCCCCTCTCAGACGTGACCTCTTCACCACTGCAATAATTTGTTTCCTGATTCCTAACACAAGAGATTTCTCCTGCCAAGGTTTGAATTTTATTTATATGGAATAATACAGTTTGTACACTTTTGTTTCAGCCTTCTTTCACTAAATGTTGTTTGTGAGATATGACCTTTCTATTGGTGTAGAAGTTAATTCATTCACATCCATTGCTATACAGTATTCCATTATATTAATATATCTCAATGTATTTATCCATCTTACCTTTGGTGAACATTGGGGTAGATTCCAGTTTCTATTACTATTAATGGTGTGAACATTCTTTTTTTTAATTTTAATAAACATGAGTATGCCTTTCTGATGGTTATTTACCCAGATGTGTTAATACTGAGTCATAGGGTTTGGCTAGGTTCAGCTTTATAAGATACTGTCAGTTCTCCAAAGTGGTTGTACCAATCTGCACTCCCACCAGCAAGCATGAGACTTTCTATTACCCCCACTACCTTGCCAGTCCTGAGTAATACCAGTCTTTAGTTTCAGCCATTATGCGAGATGTGCAGTTGGAGCTCATGGATTTAATTTACCTTAATTTGAGAACTAATAAAGTTGAGGTTCTTTTCATATGTTATTTTGACCATTTGACTAACCTCTTTTGTTACGTACCTAGTTCAAGTATTTTGCCCTTTTTTTTTCCTTCTTGACTTATAACAGACCATTATATATTCTAGATAAGAGCTCAATTTTTCCATTATACAATAATATTGTACAATCTCCTTGAATCTCTGGATTTTTTTTTTTACCACATAATGGGGACTTTGGGTGAAAAAAATTTATTTTTATAAAGTGTAACATAGCTTTCCTTTCCGTACTGTTTATCAGGGGGTTTTTTTTGTCCTATTTAATAAATATTTGTATATCCAAAGGCCATGAATATGCCTGCTCTCTTGTGATTAGTTTTAGAAGGCTTTTCATATACATTTTCAATTGTCTCACCAGCACTTATGGAAAAGCCTATCCTTTGCCTGCTGCTGTTAAATTCTGCCCTTGTCATAAATCAAGTGTTTGTGTACATGTGGTTCTTTATTCTGCATAGCTTTCTGGTAAATTGATCTATTTTTCTCTCCTTGCATGAATAAAATAATTTTTGATTAATAGAACTTAACAAGTCCTGATAACTTGTTTTAGGTCCTAGAGCTTTGATCTTTGTCCAGTTTGCCTTGGCTATTTTCACATGTGCAACCATATCAACTCTAGACTAATCTCCTCAATTTTGCTAAAAGAAAAAATGTTGAGAGTTTGAGGTTTTGGTTAGAATTGCATTAAATCTATGAATCACTTTAAGGAGAACTGACACTTGTATAACATGGAGACTTCCAATCCAAGAATATACTATATTCTGACATTTAATTAAGTCTGATTTAACATCAAGATTCCACAATTAAATATGATTTTTGCTTTAGCTTTTGTGTATACTCTTTATCAGATTAAGAAAATTCTTTTCTACTCCTAATTTTCCAAGTTATTATCATGATTCGGTAAAGAAATTATCAAGTGACTGTTCTGCATCTATTATTCTCTTGATGTACTGAATCCATCAAACTGTCAGAAGTTTGCATTCCTGGATATAATATCCTTTTCATATGCCACCAGCGCTCAGTTTGCTAATATTGTGTTAAAGATTTTTGCATATATGTTCATGAAGAGTTTGGTATGTAATTTTCCCTTTTTTTTTTTTAAAGCCCTTGTCAAATTTTATTATCAAGATTATACTGACATGTTGGTGTTCACTCTTCTTCTATTTTTGGAAGAGACTGTATAGAATTGGTATCATTTCTTCCTAAAAACTATTGGAAGAAATATTTCACCAGGAAAGTCACCTGAGCCTAAAAGTTTTCTTTGTGGCAAGTTTTAAAATTATGCAGTGTTTCTTTAATACATCTGCTACTTATTATTTTGTTAGTTTTGATTATTTTTCTAAGAGCTCTCTCATTACTAAATTTTCAGTTTTAATAGCACAATGTTCATAATATTCCCTAATAATCATTAGAAAGTCTGTAGAATTTCTAAGTATATTAATTTTTCATTACTGATACTGATGTTGAAATTTTATACCTCTTCCCTCTCCCTCCCTATTTCCCTCTCCCTCCCTATCTCCCCTCCCTCCACCACCCTCCACTGCCCTCCACCTAGCTTGCTAGAACTGTACTAATTTTATTTATCTTTATAAAGAATTAACTATTGGCTTTGCTGATCCTCTCTACTGTTAGGTTTGCTTATTATTTTATTGATCTTTGCAACAGCTTTATTATTTTTCTTCCTTCTAATTTCTTTAGATTTAATTGACTGTTCTTTTTCTAATGTATGGAATCAATGGATCAGTACTTATATTTAATCTTGTTTTTAATATATTTAAAGCTGTAAGTTTTCCTATTAGCCCTGATTTGCTGCATCCCACAAGTTCTAAAGTGGTATCTTTTCATTATCCCGATATTAAAATATTTTATTAAATTTATTATGATTTATTTCTTTACCCAGATTTTTTAGAAAAGTTACTTAATTTAAAATTTTCAATGTATCTTTCTGTTAAGTTCTAGTTTAATATCAATGCCAGAAATCAGTTTGTAATATTTCAAATCCTAAGATTTGTTAAAGCTTGTCATATGCAGCATTATGTGGTCAATTTTGGAACTGGAAATTTGGGGAATTTTCCAAATTCCAAAATTTGGCAAATTTGACAAATTTTCCAAGTGCCCTTGAAAGATGACATGTTTTGCAATTATTAGTTATATAACATTACACACATTTTTTTGTGTTTCTGTGTATATTTATATATGTCTGTATAATATATACAAGTAAGCTTACATATATTATACAAACTTGTATTAATTATATACTTATTTGTTACATTCTTGAAATCTTCTACATACTTAAAATCTTCTACACACTTATCTTTTGTCTGTTTATTCTATTATTTATTCAAAGAAACACATCCAAATCTCAGACTCTGGAATTAGGAAGTTCTCTCTATGTTACTGCTTCATATGCTTTGAAGATATGTTATTAGATACATACAAATATAGAATAATACGTCTTCCTGATATACTGTCTTAAATTAACCCTCTACCTCTAGAATGTGTCCTTAAAATCTACATTTTAGGGGGGACCTTCAAGAAGGCAGAGGAGTAAGACGTGGAGATCACCTTCCACCCAACAAATACATCAAAAATACATCTACATGTGGAACAACTCCTACAGAACCACCTACTGAATGCTGGCAGAAGACCTCAGACTTCCCAAAAGGCAAGAAACTCCCCACGTACCTCGGTAGGGCAAAAGAAAAAAAAAAAAAGAACAGAGACAAAAGAATATGGATGGGACCTGCACCACTGGGAGAGAGCTGTGAAGGAGGAAAAGTTTCCACACACTAGGAAGCCCCTTCACTGGTGGAAACGGCGGGTGGGCGGGGGGGACGGTTCGGAGCCATGGAGGAGAGAACAGCAACAGGGGTGCAAAGTGGAGAGTTTTCCGTCGGTGCCGACCAGCACTCACTAGCCCGAGCGGCTTGTATGCTCACCTGCCAGGGCTGGGAGCTGAGGTTCTGGCTTTGGAGGTCAGATCCCAGGAAGAGGACTGGGGTTGGCTGCGTGAACAAAACCTGAAGGGGGTTAGTGTGCCACAGCTAAACAGGAGGGAGTCCAGGGAACAGTCTGGAACTGGCTAAGAGGAAAGAGACCATTGTTTCGGGGTGCACGAGAAGAGGCAATTCAGAGCACTGCCTAAATGAGCTCCAGAGACAGGCACGAGCTGTGGATATCAGCGCAGAACCATCAATGGACATGAAACGCTAAGGCTGCTGCTACAGCCACCAAGAAGCCTGTATGCAAACACAGGTCACTATCCACACCTCCCTTCCCAGGAGCCTGTGCAGCCTGCCACTGCCAGGGTCCCATGATACAAGGACAACTTATCCGGGAGAACACATGGTGCGCCTCAGGCTGGTGCAACCTCACGCCAGCCTCTGCTCCTGCAGGATCACCCCGCATTCTGAGCCCCTCTCTCCCCCTGGCCTGAGTGAGCAGAGCCCCCTAATCAGCCACTCCTTTAACCCTCTCCTGTCTGGGCAGGGAACAGATGCCCTCAGGCAACCTACACGCAGAGGCAGGGCCAAATCCAAAGCTGAACCCCAGGAGCTCTGTAAACAAACAAGAGAAAGGGAAATTTCTCCCAGCAGCCTCAGGAGCAGCAGATTAAATCTCCACAATCAACTGGATGAACCCTGCATCTGTAGAATAACAAACTGGACAAAAAATCATCCCAAAATTGAGGCGGTGGACATTGGGAGCAACTGTACACCTGGGGTTTGCTTTCTGCATCTAATTTGTTTCCAGTTTCATGTTTATCATACTTTACTATTTAGACATTATCATTGGTAGATTTGTTTATTGATTTGGTTGCTCTCTTCCTTTTTTTTATATATGTGGGTTTTTTTTTCCTTTATCTCTTTTTGTGACAGTGTATGTGTATACTTCTTTCTGTGATTTTTGTCTATGTATAACTTTGCTTTTACCATTTGTCCTAGGGTTCCGTCTGTCCGCTTTTGTTTTGCTTTTGGTATAGTTTTTAGCACTTATCATCACTGTTGGATTTGTCTTTAGGTTTGGTTGTCCTCTTCTTTCTTCCTTTTTTTAAAATTACTTTTTATTTTTTATATTTAATAATTTAAAAAAATTTTATTTTAAAACTTTATTTTATTTTACTTTATTTTTTTCTTTATTTTTTTTCTCCCTTTTCTTCTGAGCCATGTGGCTGACAGGGTCTTAGTGCTCCAGCTGGGTGTCAAGCCTGAGGTGGGAAAGCTGAATTCAGGACATTGGTCCACCAGAAACCTCCGAGCTCCATGTAATATCAAACAGCAGAAGCTCTCCCAGAGACTTCCATCTCAATGCTAAGACCCAGCTCCACTCAATGACCAGCAAACTACAGTGCTAGACACCCTATGCCAAACAACTTGCAAGACAGGAACACAACCCCACCCATTAGCAGAGAGGCTGCCTAAAATCATAATAAGGTCACAGACACCTCAAACACACCACTGGACACAGTCCTGCCCACCAGAAAGACAAGATCCAGCCTCAACACAAGCACCAGTCCCCTCCACCAGGAAGTCTACACAACCCACTGAACCAGCCTCAGCCACTGGGGGAAGACACCAAAAAGAACAGGAACTATGAACCTGCAGCCTGTGAAAAGGAGACACCAAACACAGTAAGTTAAGCAAAATAAGAAGACAGAGAAACACACAGAAGAAGGAGCAAGGTAAAAACCCACCAGACCTAACAAATGAAGAGGAAATAGGCAGTCTACCTGAAAAAGAATTCAGAGTAATGATAGTAAAGATGATCCAAAATCTTGGAAACAGAATGGAGAAAATACAAGAAACATTTAAAAAGGACCTAGAAGAACTAACGAGCAAACAAACAATGATGAACAACACAATAAATGAAATAAAAAATGCTCTAGAAGGAATCGATAGCAGAATACCTGAAGCAGAAGAACGGATAAGTGACCTGGAAGATAAAATAGTGGAAATAACTACTTCAGAGCAGAATAAAGAAAAAAGAATGAAAAGAATTGAGGACAGTCTCAGAGACCTCTGGGACAACATTAAATGCACCAACATTTGAATTATAGGGGTCCCAGAAGAAGAAGAGAAAAAGAAAAGAGATTGAGAAAATATTTGAAGAGATTATAGTTGAAAACTTCCCTAATATGGGAAAGGAAATAGTCAATCAAGCTCAGGAGGCACAGAGAGTCCCATATAGGATAAATCCAAGGAAAAACATGCCAAGAAACATATTAATCAAACTATCAAAAATTAAATACAAAGAAAAAATATTAAAAGCATTAAGGGAAAAGCAACAAATAACAAAGGAATGCCCATAAGGTTAACAGCTGATCTTTCAGCAGAAACTCTGCAAAGCCAGAAGGGAGTGTCAGCACATATTTAAAGTGATGAAAGGGAAAAACCTACAACCCAGTTTACTCAACCCAACAAGGATCTCATTCAGATTTGACAGAGAAATTAAAACCTCTACAGACAAGGAAAAGCTAAGAGAATTCAGCACCACCAAACCAGCTTTACAACAAATGCTAAAGGAACTTCTCTAGGAAGGAAACACAAGAGAAGGAAAACACCTACAATAACAAACCCAAAACAATTAATGGTAATAGGAACATACATATCAGTAACTACCTTAAATGTAAATGGATTAAATGCTCCCACCAAAAGACACAGATTGGTTGAATGGATACAAAAACAAGACCCATATATATGCTGTCTACAAGAGACCCACTTCAGGACACATACAGACTGAAAATGAGGGGATGGAAAAAGATATTCTATGCAAATGGAAATCTAAAGAAAGCTAGAGTAGCAATTTTCATATCAGACAAAATAGATTTTAAAATAAAGACTATTACAAGAGAGAAAGAAGGATACTACATAATGATCAAGGGATCAATCCTAGAAGAAGATATAACAATGGTAAATATTTATGCACCCAACATAGGAGTACCTCAATACATAAGGCAAATGCTAACAGCCATAAAAGGGGAAATTGACAGTAACACTATCATAGTAGGGGACTTTAACACCCCACTTTCACCAATGGACAGATCATCCATAATGAAAATAAATAAGGAAACACAAGCTTTAAATGATACATTAAACAAGATGGACTTAATTGATATTTATAGGACATTCCACCCAAAAACAACAGGATACACCTTCTCCTCAAGTGCTCATGGAACATTCTCCAGGATAGATCTTATCTTGGGTCGCAAATCCAGCCTTGGTAAATTTAAGAAAACTGAAATCATATTAAGTATCTTTTCTGCCCACAATGCTATGAGACTGGATATCATTACAGGAAAAAAAATATTTAAAAAGTGCAAACACATGGAGGCTAAAAAATACACTCCTAAATAACCAAGAGATCACTGAAAAAATCAAAGAGGAAATCAAAAAATACCTAGAGAAAAATGACAATGAGAACACAACAGCCCAAAACCTATGAGATGCAGCAAAACCAGTTCTAAGAGGGAAGTTTATAGCAATAAAATCCTACATCAAGAAACAAGAAACATCTCAAATAAAGAACCTAACTTTACACCTAAAGCAATTAGAGAAAGAAGAACAAAAAAAACCCAAAGTTAGCAGAAGGAAAGAAATCATAAAGATCAGTTCAGAAACAAATGAAAAAGAAATGAAGGAAATGAGAGCAAAGATCAATAAAACTAAAAGCTGGTTCTTTGAGAAGATAAACAAAATTGATAAACCATTAGCCAGACTAATCAAGAAAAAAAGGGGGCTTCCCTAGTGGTGCAGTGGTTGAGCGTTCACCTGCCAATGCAGGGGACACGGGTTCGTGCCCCGGTCCAGGAAGATCCCACATGCCATGGAGCGGCTGAGCCCGTGAGCCATGGCTGCTGAACCTGCACATCCAGAGCCTGTGCTCTGCAATGGGAGAGGCCACAACAGTGAGAGGCCTGTGTACCGCAAAAAAAAAAAAAAAAGACTCAAATTGGTAGAACTAGAAGACTCAAATTGGTAGAACTAGAAATGAAAAAGGAGAAGTAAATACAGACACTGCAGAAAGTGAAAGATCTCATGATCTCACAAACGATCATGAGAGATTACTACAAGCAACTCTATGCCAATAAAATGGACAACCTGGAAGAAATGGACAAATTCTTAGAAAAGCACAACCTTCCCAAACTGAACCAGGAAGCAGTAGAAACTATAAAAAGACCAATCACAAGCATTGAATTTGAAACTGTGATTAAAAATCTTCCAACAAACAAAAGCTGAGGACCAAATGGCTTCACAAGTGAATTCTATCAAATATTTAGAGAAGAGCTAACATCTATCCTTCTCAAACTCTTCCAAAATATAGCAGAGGGAGGAACACTCCCAAACTCACTCTAGGAGGCCACCATCATCCTGATTCCAAAACCAGACAAGGGTGTCACAAAAATAAAAAACTACAGGCCAATATCACTAATGCACATACATGCAAAAATCCTCAACAAAACACTAGCAAACAGAAACAGCACTTTAAAGGGTCATACACCATCATCAAGTGGGGTTTATCCCAGGAATGCAAGGATTCTTCAATATACGCAAATCAATGTGATAACCCATATTAACATATTGAAGGAGAAAAACGATATGATCGTCTCAACAGATGTAGAAAAAGCTTTCAACAAAATTCAACACCCATTTATGATAAAAACCCTCCAGAAGGCAGGCACTGAGGGAACTTACCTCAACATAATAAAGGCCATATATGACAAACTCACAGCCAGCATCTATGCAATGGTGAAAAATTGAAACCATTTCCACTAAGATCAGGAACAAGACAAGGCTGCCCACTCTCACCACTATTATTCAACATAGTTTTGGAAGTTTTAGCCACAGCAATCAGAGAAGAAAAAGAAAAGGAATCCAAATCATAAAAGAAGAACTAAAATTGTCACTGTTTGCAGATGACATGACATATACATAGAGAATCCTAAAGATGCTACCAGAAAACTACTAGAGCTAATCAATGAATTTGGTGAAGTTACAGGATACAAAATTAATGCACAGAAATCACTTACAACCCTATACACTAATGATGAAACATCTGAAAGAGAAATTAAGGAAACACTCCCATTTTCCACTGCAACAATAAGAATAAAATATCTAGGAATAAACCTACCTAAGGAGACAAAAGACCTGTATGCAGAAAACTATAAGATGCTGATGAAAAATTAAAGATGATACCAACAGATGGAGAGATATTCCATGTTCTTGGGTTGGAAGAATCAACATTGTGAAAATGACTCTACTTCCCAAAGCAATCTACAGATTCAATGCCATCCTTATCAAACTACCACTGGCATTTTTCACAGAACTAAAACAAAAAATTTCACAATTTGTATAGAAACACAAAAGACCCCAAATAACCAAAGCAATCTTGAGAAAGAAAAATGGAGCTGGAGGAATCAGGCCCCCAGACTTCAGACTATACTAAAAAGCTACAGTAATCCAGACAGTATGGTCCTGGCACAAAACCAGAAATATAGATCAATGGAACAGGATAGAAAGCCCAGAGATAAACACATGCACATATGGTCACCTTATCTTTGATAAAGAAAGCAAGAATATACAATTGAGAAAAGATAGCCTCTCCAATAAGTGGTGCTGAGAAAAACGGGCAGCCACATGTAAAAGAATGAAATCAAAACACTCCCTAATACCATACACAAAAATAAACTCAAAATGGATTAAAGACCTAAATGTAAGGACAGACACTATCAAACTCTTAGAGGAAAACACAGGCAGAACACTATGTGGCATAAATCACAGCAAGATCCTTTTTGACCCATCTCCTAGAGAAATGGAAATGAAAACAAAAATAAACAAATGGGGCCTAATGAAACTTCAAAGCTTTTGCACATTAAAGGAAACCATAAAGCAAATGAAAAGACAACCTTCAGAATGGGACAAAATATTTGCCAAAGAAGCAACTGACAAAGGATTAATCTCCAAAATATACAAGCAGCGCATGCAGCTCAATATCAAAAAAACAAACAACCCAATCCAAAAATGGGCAGAAGACCTAAATAGACATTTCTCCAAAGAAGATATACAGATTGCCAACAAACACATGAAAGGATGCTCAACAACACTAATCCTTAGAGAAATGCAAATCAAAACTACAATGAGGTATCACCTCACACCAGTCAGAATGGCCATCATCAAAATATCTACAAACAATAAATGCCGGAGAGGGTGTGGAGAAAAGGGAACACTCTTACACTGTTGGTGAGAATGCAAATTGATACAGCCACTATGGAGAACAGTATGGAGGTTCCTTAAAAAACTACAAATAGAACTACCATACGACTCAGCAATCCCACTACTGGGCATATACCCTGAGAAAACCATAATTCAAAAAGAGTCATGTACCACAATGTTCATTGCAGCTCTATTTACAATAGCCAGGACATGGAAGCAACCTAAGTGTCCATAGACAGATGAATGGATAAAGAAGATGTAGCACATATGTACAATGGAATATTAGCCATAAAAAGAAATGAAATTGAGTTATTTGTAGTGAGGTGGATGGACCTAGAGTCTGTCATACAGAGTGAAGTAAGTCAGAAAGAGAAAAACAAATACCGTATGCTAACACATATATATGGAATCTAAAAAAATGGTTCCAAGGAACCTAGGGGCAGGACAGGAATAAAAACGCAGATGTAGAGAATGGACTTGAGGATACGGGGAGGGGGAAGGGTAAGCTGGGACAAAGTGAAAGAGTGGCATGGTCTTATATATACTACCAAACGTAAAATAGCTAGTGGGAAGCAGCCGCATAGCACAGGGAGATCAGCGTGGTGCTTTGTGACCACCTAGAGAGTTGGGATAGGGAGGGTGGGAGTGAGATGCAAGAGGGAGGGCATATGGGGATATATGTATATGTATATGTATAGCTGATTCACTTTATCATACAGCAGAAACTAACACACCATTTTAAAGCAATTGTACTCCAATTACGATGTTAAAAAATTAAATTAAATTAAAATAAACTCAAATATGAAAGAAAATGAGATATCCATATCTTCTTTGTGTAGAAAAGAACTTTTCACTTTCAACAAAAATAATTCATTTTCTTTGTAATAAAACAGAAAAAATACAGAGAAGTATCAAGAAGAAAATGAAGAATATTTGCAATTCTACTGCCCAGAGATTTCTGGGTATTCTTTTCAGTCTTAAATAATTTTTCAATTACAAAAATTTGAAAAGAATTTTAAAACAGAAAAGCAAAACCAAAACCAGAAATAAGAAATCCCTTGCGATGTCACCATTCTGATATGTGTAATAAAATATCAGCAGAGGTTTATATTCCATTATTTTTCTCTTTTCCATTCCCTTTTCCTCCCTTCTTTTCTTCCTTCTTTCTCCCTCAAAATAATAGTATCATATTTTAATACTCTTCTGTGGTCTTATTTTTTAACCTTTTTTGGACATATCAAGTATTCTGTATTTCAATATTCATCTAAAACCTGAAAAAAAAATCTACTTTTTATTATATTAGCTGTATTAGCCTCTTTTGGTTAGTATCTTTTACATTTTACTTTCAACTTTATCATAACTTTAAGCTACCCCTTCTTGTAAGCAATATCTAAATTATTTTTAATCTTTTAACTTATTGTGGCAATATTTTAATTATAGTATTTTATTCCCTTTATGTTTATGCAATTGTTGATAATTTAAGGTTTAAATATTACTACTTCACAAATACACACACACATAAAAAACACATCTGTATGTATATGTATGTAAACTCGACAAGTTGTTATTTTTATTTTGATCATTCAGTATTTGATTTTCCCCACATATTTACTCTTTCATGTCATAAATTCTGTGTGATTTGATAAATCTTCTAATGAGTTTGGATTATTTTTGAATACAGTGTTACTAATTGTTCTTTTTCAAAAGTTACAAGGAAGTTCACCAAAACTAGTAAACAAAAAGGTATTTGTGAACTGTGAGTCAACACAACTCACTATAGATACAGCAGTAACTTGAAAAAAGACCTCATTTAAATATTGGAGAGATTTGATGGTCTCAAGCAGAGGATTTTAAAGTAGAAATGAAATAGATATAACCTTATTATCCTCCTTTTGCAGATGAGAAAACTAAGGCTTTGAGAGTTTATTCAAGTTTACTCAGTGGAAGAACTGGGATGGAAGCCAGTCCGCCTCCATAACCTGGGCTCCTCAGAAAGGAATAAGATCATGCAAATCAAAACTACAATGAGTTATCACCTCACACAAGCCAGAAGAGACATAATTTTAAAATCTACAAACAATAAATGCTGGAGAGGGTGTGGAGAAAAGAGAACCCTCCTACACTGTTGGTAGGAATGTAAATTGGTACAATCACTATGGAGAACAGTATGGAGGTTCCTTAAAAAACTAAAAATAGCATTACCATATGATCTAGCAATCCCACTCCTGGGCATATATTCCAGAGAAAACCATACTTCAGAAAGATACATGCACCCCAATGTACACTGCAGCACTACCAGAGCCAAGACATGGAAGCAACCTAAATGTCCATAGACAGATGAATGGAAAAAGAAGATGTGGTAAATATATACAATGGAATATTACTCAACCATTGAAAAGAATGAAATAATGCCATTTGCAGCAACATGGATGGACCTAGAGACTGTCATACAGAGTGAAGTAAGTCAGAGTAAGAGAAATGTTGTATGATATCACTTATATGTGGAATCTAAAAGAAATGATATAAATGAACTTATTAACAAAACAGAAACAGACTCACAGACTCAGAGAACGAACTTATGGTTACCGGTGGGGAAGTGTGGGGAAAAAGGATAGTTACGGAGTTTGGGATTGATATGTACACACTGCTATATTCAAAATGAATAACCAACAAGGACCTACTGTATAGCACAGGTTCAACACATACTATTTTGAACTCTGATCAATATTATGTAACAACCTAAATGTGAAAAGAATTTGAAATAGAATAGATACATGTATATGTATAACTGAATCACTTTGCTGTATACCTGAAACTCTCACAACTTTGTTAATCAACTCTACTCCAATATAAAATAAAAAGTTAAAAAAATTCCTGTGCAATTTCTGACCCAAATTAAAGATCTCACAAAATGGAATCTATATAAAATTCATGGACAGAATACACAATATCCAAGAGTTTCTTTAAAAGTTTTTTAAAATTTTAACTTAAAAATATGTCTTAATTTAATCCTGCCTCCATGAAAACTGTGCTGTTCCTTCATTTTAAAATTTCAATTGCTTACAGACATGCTTCTATAGTCTTAGACATACACCTTCGTATAACATATATCACAATTGATTTGTTCATGCTTGTTTACTTGCCAGTTTCCCTTCTAGACTAAGTCCATCAGAGTAGAGAGGACTTTGCTACACATTCTATATCTCCAACACTTAGTACAGTATGACCTCTGTAAACATTTATTCAGAGGTTTTAAAATTTCATACAAAGATACTTTATTGGCCAGAGGAATGGACCAGGATTTCTAAACAATACTAAAAGTCAATCTGAAGTTGAAAGGCATGAATTTATAGAAGCAGCAATCTGTTTTATTGTAGTATTTTCTCCAAAACCTCTGTGCTACTTGGGCACAAGTAAAAATAAAACAGGTATTTGGGTTCACCCAGGAATGGGATTCTGCCAGAGCGGTGTGACAAAAGGAAAGGGAAAAGAAAATTATATTAGTGAGAGTTTTTTGATGTGATAGGGCTTGTGATTTAAACTGACTATGAGGGTGGTGAAGAAAGGAGGAAGCTGATGAAAGGAAAATGAGTCAGGGGATGGAAGGATCTGTAAAGATCTAAGAATAGGCATCATGAGAGTTACTGACAAGTAAGTTGGAAAGAGGAGATTTGGGTTAGAAAGTTGTATTCCTGAATTAGCAATTACAGGATGGAGCACTTACAGGGCAAAATATGACAATGGAAATAGGTTGTCCAGGTGAAAGGAAAAGGACGTTAACTGGAAATGAGGAGGTCAATGAAGTGACAAGTGAAACACAGTGATCTACTTTCCACATAGATTATAAAACACTCAAGTCTGGAGCTCTTTTCTTTCAAGCGGAATTGGCCACTCAGCCTCACTCCTGTATTCTCTAATGTTTCAGATGTAGTACTTCTGTGGAAACCCTAGCATCAAGGGTTTGAAAAAAAACATTGGTTTAAGTTAGTGAATGGTACTTCTTTTAAACAATAATAAATTATTTCCCTCATTTTTCTGCCAATGTCGAAGCAGACAACTGTTCAGTGGAGAGGGTCTCATTTAGGGAAGTAGCTCCTGAAACGACACATGTCAAACCACAGTTACATAAATCCATTAAAAACTAGTTTGCATATTTTCATTGTTGAGTCACTACTTCAGCATCAAAATGGTAGTACCTGCCCAGCAGCACCACTGTTACTTCACCCAAAGCTAAAGGTGGTGTGAAGAGAAGACCATTATACTTTATCCCTAGTTACAATCCTGGATTACCCACAAAGGAAAGAAAATGTTCCTCTACCTATAAATCCTCATTCTTTCACACATACTAAAGGGAGGAAAGAAATTCCAGCAGGCTTTCGTCCACAAGAAAAGGCACAAAGGGTTAAATTTTACATGATTTGCCTCTAAGGACATTTATATTCTCATTATTAAGGAAGCAAAGCAATATACTAAGGGTGCAGTTTGTGAAAAGAGAGAATAAAACAGCACAAATAGAAACAAGACAAATAACCACTTCTGAATTGCTAGCAGAGGGTGAGGAAAGGTTAAGTACCAAGTAGTTTCCAGGAAAGATTCATAGAACTAATTCAGCTTGTTCTACTTTGGCAGGGAAAAATTCATGTCCCTGTAACCACACCAATAGTTTGGGAAGAAGAGTGAGTCCTCTTGCCCTACACACAGTAGGTCACAGACATGCAAGGTAATGCTGGATTATTTAAGCGTTCATTATCTTCTTCATGAGTTTCCCCTTAGACCTTTCTTCTCTACCTTTTCCTTATTCACGTCCATGGTTTGGTCATTTCACTGCTCGTTAGCATAAAAATTAAAGAGTTGGAACTTAGGTTAAGTTGAGATTTGTTAGATTCTCTGAGGAAAAAAGGTAGGAGAGTAACAGCATGTTTAGGAATAAGGCTCAGCTAGTGATTCAGAGGTGCCCATTATTTTTTTCCTGCCCCTACATGTCCTCCCTGGGAGAACCTTTTTATTCTCTCTTGTTAGGCCCTCTGCTCTACATCCCTACTAAGTGGGTGCTGGCCCATGTGACCCAGCACCCTGGCCTTAAATGATGGGAGTGGGCTAGTAGTTGATTCAAGATTAATTAATTAGTATTTCTTTCCTGTAATTCTGGAATTGTGTTACAGGGATATTAGCTATTTTTACTGGGGTCTTGACTGGAGATACTGCACAGAACTGTGACTGGGACCTCCAGTTCACACGTAAAGAGAGCCAGTCTTTAGAGACAGAAGAACTGAAACGGATGCCTGAGAAAAGCAGAGTTAAGAGATCATGCAGGTCCGGAGGAAGACATAGCACAAAAACTGACTTTCTAATTTCTGGTTCTTGTAGCTCACATGCCTGCCAATAACTCCTGGCCCTGAGTTTAAAGTCTGACTCCTGAACCTTTCCCAAAACTCCCCTCAGTTTCTCTCTTTTTAAGTAAGTTGAATTCTGCTCCTAATGTCTAAAAAACACTTTGTATCCAAAAAATCATGACTGGAGCATTAAAAAAACTTGGGTCCCAATTAGTATTAATGATTTTTTTAAACTAAACTATTGCCATGTGCCAGGAAGTGATATTGCATTGTATATGAATTAAAGGGTCACTGAAGATTTTATTCCATCAATACAGATATATGGAAGGTTGAAAAAACTGTTAAGAGGAAAGAGTCTGACAGCCCTATGAAGGATGAAGGGGGGGGGGAAGGTCTGAACATGTGATTAATAAAGCCAATATACTCCCAGTACAAGGCAGCTTCAGTTTTGACTGCATAATCAGCTATACATTTCACTTTGGGAAAAATTTTAATTACATCATGGCAAGAAAAAAAATTAAAGATATAAAAGAGACACATGATTGAAGAAGTAAAGCTAGTCTATCAAGAAGCAAAGTGTCATGAGCAGAAAATGAGTCATCTTTACCACCCAAAGACCTAGATCCCAGAAGCATCTACTTCCTTGCCTTGCCACAAGCAGAATCACCACTGTCCCCTTAAACAAGGAGAGAAAACCTCCAACCTCTGCCTCCAAATGGTGAATTAGTAATAACAAAAGTGAATATCATCTGTAGCGTTGTAGTATGCCTATCACACTCCAACAGCCCCTCTCCACCACCACCATGCTCAACTGCCAAGCCCCAAAAATCCCTCCAACACTGAATTCTGTAGTATCTCCCTCCCCTGCTCCCTCCTCCCCCCACAACCTTACCACCTGATGTGTTGAATGCCCCCCACCCTAACCATGACCATATGCCTGATAGGGTCCAACCCATGAGCTCCCATAATAAGATTTATCAATGACACTCACTGCCTACAGGATAAAATCTCAACTCCTTAGCCTGGCATACAAAGTTTCTTAGGATCTGGCTCCTGCCCACTTCTCTAGCCTCATTCCATGCCAATCCTTTACATCCTCGTTCTAACTAATCTCAACTGTCAGAACTCAACATGTTTCCTCTCACCCTCCCCCACTGCACATACTGTAACTACTACCTGAAATGTCCTACCCCTTCAGTTCAACAGGCCTATCAGTCACCTTTAAAAACTCAATTCAGATTCATTTCCTCTGGAAACATTCATGAATTGCCATTCCCTCCCTGCTCTCTGAGACTGCACAGGCATAACTGTCTATTTACTGTGCTTTCTCCTCTATTTCACTATAATCTCTTTAGGAAAGGGACTATCACACTGATTTCTATCTTACCAGCATCTATCATAATGCTTCTCCCATAATATAAGATGAATACATGTCAGCTTGATAAATATTAATTTGTTTGGTTTTGATAGCTGATATGTCTAACAAGTTCATTGTGGGCCCTCTATTTAATAGGATTAAAATTTAAAAGCTGTTTGGCTCTTACTTCAAAGCTCACTTTTACTGGATTATTTTTAGAGATAACAAAGTATACTATTGATATTAATTTCCTTCATGATCCATCCACTCATCTGAACTTTAGTCTAGAACAAGTGGTTTCTCTGCACAAATGAAATACAATTTTTAAATGTTAACGATATTTTAATAAGAAAAGATAACAACTCTATACAGGACAAGAAATCTACTCATTGGCTTTATAACATCTTAATTAGCAGCACAAGTAAACAAGGCATAGTCTGCTTTTATTTTGCCCATAAGATGCAGTTCCTCTTTCAGAGAGGCAGTTCTGATTGTATTAGCATAGCCTGTCAGGTATCTAAAACCCAGGTCATTACAGTCTTCCTCATCTTGGGAAATGCGGCTGCTCATCTTTAATAAGAAGGCTCTCCTAGCAAAAAGACTCCCAGGTGGAGAAACCCAACATTAGATGCAAAGCAGTGTAATTCTGCTCAAGATGGCCTTGAGATGGAACCCATTCATGGATTTCAGCATCCATGAAATTGGAAGAATAAGCATACCCTGAAAATGGTTTTATTTTCTTTTAGCAAGTAGAATAGTACTTTCTTGCTTTGCTGCTTCTTGAAAGTTTTTGTATCTTCAAGTGGCATTAAAACCTAGAGAATGGAAAACAAAAATTGCAAGCAATTGCCCAGCTAATGTGTGCCTCGGATGCAAAGTCGGGGAAAAGTAGAACATCTTCCAAGAGTGTAATCAGCTTGAAACGAGCGATAAAAATTCGATTATCTACCAGTGCAAATTTGTGCAACAAATTGCCATCAGCCATGTATGGCCTAGGAACCTATTCGTTACTTTCAAATCATTTTGACTTTCAATAGAAAAAAAAAAATCACAAAAACATCAAAAATATTTTTCAGGTTTGTCAATGTCTACCAAATACAGCTTTATGCATCATTTATGAACTTCAAGTAAATGCTCTTAACATAATTATCCTTTTAGTGTAAAACAAACCATTTTACAGTAATGTTTTCAAAATATATTTGAGATGATAATTACTGTTTCTTGAAACAAAAAAACATGAAAAGAAATAAACTAGATTTCATGGTCAAAAAATTTTAGAAAGTTCTGAGTAAGCAAAGGTAAAGAGGTTTCTTTACTGTTGGATATCTTAGAGACTTTATTGGACCAACATGCCTTGAAAACATCCATGAGAGAAATGGTTTTCCAAACTCATCTGACCATTAAATCTTTTTTCCAGGAGTATCGCAAGAGACTATTAGTCTACATTTCCCTAATAAAGGCCATATTAAGTATTTGTGACCAAACAGTAACAAAACACACAATCTCCATGGTACTTCATTGGATTTTGCTTCTGTGTTTCTGTGTTTTGTTTCACTTCAGTTGCTATTACTATATGTTGCAGTGATTCAGGAAGAGCCAATTCTCAACATAATATCAAGAGACTTCTAACCAGATGGTCTGATCACTCGGCTCAGAAGTAAATAAAATCAGTAACATTAGAGGGGACTACCAAGTTATCATGAGGTCCATTATGACCAGCATTTTCACTGTTCATCTCCATAGCTCATCTCTAACCCACTTCCACGTTTTTCCAACCAGAGAGTGGAGTAAATTCTTTCTGGATAATTATTCTCAATCTAGGCACTCTGTAGATTACCTGAACTAAAAGAATTGAGAGGACTCTATTTTGACCCTAAAACTCTAGAATTTTCAATCTTAAATCACATAACTCAAAGCTGCATAAAGATAACGTGCTCAAACTTCCCAGACCTGGTAAAGTCCCTGTAACGTCACTACAAAATAACCACTTTCTTCTTCTAAAATGTACCTGGATCGGCAATAACGTGTCTGTATTTCACTGGTTTTGTTACTCATTTTTCTTCGAGGTTTTAACTTTAGAATAGATTTACATCCTAAGACAGTGAGGCTTTTTGTATTTTGTGTTAATTGATGTATCCCAAGTGCCTGTAACAGTGCCTGACATTTATTAGACAGTATAAAATATTGCTGGGTGAAGGAATTAATTTTAGAAAATAAACTCCCTTATTTCTGATGTTAAAACCCTCTTCGAACTATTAGAAGTAAAAGGAAAGTCAGCAGAGGTGAGGGAGATTGGCCATTCTGATTTTACTCAATATCAGCTGGATCATTACTTAAATCCCAGGCTTATATAACAAATTCTGCTCTTTACAACTATAAATGATAAGACAAGTGGTATTACCTTGCCCTTTGAAATTAAAAAAAAAAAAATCGGCTTTTGTCAGCCAAACGTGAAGGAGTATCTCTCTGAATGTCTCTTAGAATTCTTGGGGGCTTACATCCCTCCTAGTCATCACTGCCTTCAAGTTCTTTCCTCTGAATTAGTTCAGCTTCTCTTGCTGTCCTGTATATTCTGTCCCTTTCCTTTACTGAATCGCTCCATCCTGGAAAGCATCCTGATTGCTTCATTTCTCAAAATAGCCACTGATGTAAGGCTATGTCTGCAACTGACTTTAACTGGAGATAAGAGTCAATGGATGAGATTGACATCACAGCAGAATAAGCAAACAGGAATTGAACACTGTATCGCTGCTCTTAAAATTCCTTTGGCTATCCCACTACAAGGAATGTGCAACTGAGCATTCTCTTCACAGATTCCTGTGTTGCTTTATAAAAGGATGCTCAGAAAAGAAAATTAAAATATCAAGAAAATTTAAAAATTACCCTATTGTCCTACCATTTTTTCATGCAAAGTTGTTAAAACTCTATGTAGATTCATTGATAGATGCTTTTCCACTTAAAATATCTTAAGCATTTAGAAAAATGTTGTATTTTTTATATCTGCACAATAGTCCATTGGTAAATATACTATAATCAATTTAATGATTATTCCAGTAGATACTTAGCTCACATCTAATATTTTTCCACTGAAAATTAACACTTCACTAAACATATTTTTACATTAAATTACTTCAATATTTAAGATTTTTTCTTTACGATTCATCTTCAGAATTGAAATTAGTAAATCCAAAAATATGAACCTTTCTGTGGCTCATTATATGTATTAACTGCTTCTGAAACAGTTATATTTTTTCTCACATTATGATGCTTAAAACTTTACTACATCAGCTTTATTATTGTTTGATCGGAACCAAATATTTGCTACTACCAAGGCTATTGAACTTGAGAATAATAGAGCTGACACAAAGCATTTGAGTTTGGCATGAGGTCAGTGGAGGCTTCTGAATATCTTTCATTTTCCTCTGTTTGCCTGGGATGACCTGCTCTCTCATTTACGAAGCAGTCACCTTGCAGGCTGTGTTCCCCCAGGTAATAAGAAATAATTGTGCTTTTAAATGATGTTCTTTGGGGTCTGTTGTTATCTTTGCTGAGCTACATAGAATGAAACTGATTTCTTCTGTAACATCCTTCTAATAGCAAAATTATACATATTTACTGTAAAAAGATGGAAAGATATAGAAAATTATAAGGAAGAAATGCTTAATTACTTATAGTATCACAAGCTAGCAATAATCTCTTAACATTCAGTACATTTCTTTCTGAATGTATTAAAACATTACAATGCCACACTCACAGTGTTGCTACCACCACATCACAACAACCAGGACCATATCTACCAACAGTCTACAATCCTGAGTTTTGCAGGTTACATCATACTATGAGAATTCTTCATACCATTAAATACCTTTTGAAAATATAAATTTAAAAAGCAAGTAACATCCCATGGTATGGATACACGATAATTTATTTAAGTTATGTTATTAGACATTTAACCTTTTTTTATCATTTTACATTGTGTTCTTGCATGTTAAAAGATGTAATAAAGGTCCTTAAACTTAATCTTTGTATAGAATTTTGATTATTACCTAAGGATAAATTCTTCAAGGAATCTGAGCCAAAATTTATGAGTTTTTTTATAACATCTTTACTGGAGTATAATCGCTTTACAATGGTGTGTTAGTTTCTGCCTATAACAAAGTGAATCAGCTATACATATACATATATCCCCATATCCCCTGCCTCTTGCGTCTCCCTCCCACCCTCCCTATCCCACCCCTCTAGGTGGACACAAAGCACGAGCTGATGTCCCTGTGCCATGCAGCTGCTTTCCACTAGCTATCTATTTTACATTTGGAAATGTATGTATGTCAACGTCACTCTCTCACTTCATCCCAGCTTACCTTCCCCCTCCGTGTCAAGTCCATTCTCTACATCTGTGTCTTCATTCCTGTCCTGACCATAGGTTCTTCAGAACAATTTTTTTTTTTTTAGATTCCATATATGTGTTAGCATACGGTATTTGTTTTTCTCTTTCTGATTTACTTCACTCTGTATGACAGTCTCTAGGTCCACCCACCTCACTACAAATAACTCAATTTCTTTTTTTATAGCTGAGTAATAGTCCATTGTATATGTGCCATATCTTCTTTCTCCATTCATCTGTCTATGGACACTTAGGTTGCTTCCATGTCCTGGCTATTGTAAATAGAGCTGCAATGAACATTGCGGTACATGACTCTTTTTGAATTATGGTTTTCTCAGGGTATATGCCCAGTAGTGGGATTGCTGAGTCGTATGGTAGTTCTATTTGTAGTTTTTAAAGGAACCTCCATACTGTTCTCCATAGTGGCTGTATCAATTTGCATTCTCACCAACAGTGTAAGAGTGTTCCCTTTTCTCCACACCCTCTCCAGCATTTATTGTTTGTAGATTTTTTGATGATGGCCATTCTGACTGGTGTGAGGTGATACCTCATTGTAGTTTTGATTTGCATTTCTCAAATGATTAGTGATGTTGAGCATCCTTTCATGTGTTTGTTGGCTATCTGTATATCTTCTTTGGAGAAATGTCTATTTAGGTCTTCTGCCCATTTTTGGATTGGGTTGTTTGTTTTTTTTGATATTGAGCTGCATGAGCTGCTTGCACATTCTGGAGATTAATCCTTTGTCAGTTGGTTCGTTTGCAAGTATTTTCTCCCATTCTGAGGGTTGTCTTTTTGAAGTGTTTTTCAATACCATGATTTATAATTTTAGAAAACATTCATTTGTTTGGCCATCATTCTCCTCAGTGTAGTCCACATATCAATCTATCTGCTATCCCTGATAATGCCACATCCTTCCTTTAGGCATTAACACCTTCATTTCTCACTGAACAAAATATTATGGATTAATGTAATCAACTGTTGGATAGATTCCAGAAAAGAAAATAGTTGTGGTTCTTACTCAGCTCACAGATAATTTATAGCATAGTGTATTTTTACGATTACCATGACCAATGCACAGTCTTTTTAGAGGGAATAAGAAGGTGAAGTGATACACATTAACTGTTTCTAAAAAGCTTTATGCTACGCATGCCACCTAGATATGTCGATGTATACATTCACTATAATACATATGTATCTGCAAAGAGAAATGCGTTATTCTAGTCATCAAGGATATACCAGTTTTACACAAAGTGACAGCTATCTGAATCACGTGGGAATAAAAAAAATCACTTATTACCCACATTGAAGTTACTGTCGTAAGAGTCCTAATAATGTCCAGATTTACAATGCCAACATGGACAGAAATATTGATGCCCTAAATGAACAGTACTGCTGACTGACTGGGGGAATATTAATATGATCTAGGATCAGAAAAACTGATCAAATCCTGGGCTTCAGAGTCAAAGCAAACTTTGGCTATATCAACTAAGTTGGGCACCTGGTTGATTCCAAATTGATCTGATAATGGAACATGCATCTCCCTTCTCTCACTCTGGTTAAGTAGACCAAACCCCAAATTAGCATCCGGGTAAATGATTTATAGAGGAAAAAAAAGAAAAAGCAGCTAGCCATATAAAATCTCCAGGTCTTGCTATTTCTCACCTGTTAAATTTTTCTGAGATCAGCTTTAGCTAAGAGTTGACCATGTTTTGTTTTGTTTCGTTTCATTCAAATAATGGTAAAACAAAGGGCGTATTAGTAATTGATAACCCGCCATTTTTTGCGTTTCTCCAATTGAAAATTCCCTTGTCTACTTCCCAACAAGCCAATTAAACAGATCTTCTAAACCTGACTTTATTGAAAGTTTCTAATCTTGCTCATAACCTAGGCAGTAAAGGTTTAGGGAGTGTGATTAGGCATTACATTCTAAGATGTCACTCATATTCTTAACCTAAATTGTCTTACTGCAAACAATTTATATTTCAGTCTTGAAGCCAGATGGACAGTAGGCCAAATGTTTTCATCTTTCACTGCAACCCACTTGATGATCCTTTAAAGACTACCAATACATGGACTCTACCCTAGAGGTTTAAGTGGTGTGAGGTGGGGATCTGAGTATCTGTATTTTTATTTTTAAAGTTCCCTTGTCGAATCTAACATGCAGGTGGTTGGGAACTACTGGTTTAGACTAAAGGTGCATTTATGGACACATAAACATAGGTAAAAAGGAGAGTTATTTATGAATAAGTTTGACTCAAAGATCTTCAAATGGTTATTTACTTGCTTTAGTGGTAAATTTAAAATAAACAATATTGTGTTGTCATTAACATTATATCTGGATTCTCAGGTTAAAAGATATCCTGTATTAAAATCTGTAATAGCAGCTAGCATTCGTGGACAATCCACTATGTGTAAAGCACCATACTGGGTTACTTTATAAACTTTATTTAATCCTTATAACCCTCGGAGGTAAGTTATCACATCTATTTCACAGATTAGGAATCCAAAACTCAAGAGAGGTAAAATGATTTATACTAAGTGAAACCAAAACAGCTTAAAAAGCAAATCCATATAAAACATCTTTCCCAACCTCCCTCTCCTTTCCAATTCTACCTTCAATTTCTTAAAAACAGCTCCAGCTTTATATCTACTTGTTGTGAAATCAAGTCCACACGTTTCAGAGTGTGGGAACTGTCCTCAAGTAATTAATATAAAGAATCAAATGCTAACATAATGTACTTTGGCTTCAAAAATATTTCAATAGGGGCATCCCTGGTGGCGCAGTGGTTCAGAGTCCGTCTGCCGATGCAGGGGACACGGGTTCATGCCCCGGTCCGGGAAGATCCCACGTGCCGCAGAGCGGCTGGGCCCATGAGCCATGGCCGCTGAGCCTGCGTGTCCAGAGCCTCTGCTCCGCAACGGGAGAGGCCACAACAGTGAGAGGCCCGCGTACGGCAAAAAAAAAAAAAAAAAAAAAAAAATTCAATAATGGGAGCAAACTTTAAGAAAACACCTCAAAAATTCATATTAATTATTTTCTCCCTATCTTGGAAGGCTTGAGTCCAAAATGAGATGCTTCCTGCCTGCTGAAGAACAGGTGGAAACGGGAAGCTATTTAAAGCCATAAATGTGCTCCAGAGTGATGGCTTACAGGACTTACTTGCACATAAATCACCTCAGAAACAGACCTAAATCCATGCATTTCCATACACTTTTCAGCTATTAGTAAATAGCAACTCTGAACTAAAACTCTCATTTAAAAAAAAAAAAAATGAAAAGACCCAGAACAGTAGAATCCTTTACTATTAACTGATAAACAAAATTTGTTCAAAAATAAAAATCTTTTCTTCAGGCTAAATGTTTCATCAGCCTAGCTTCAGCTAAAGGGGATGTTTGACCCATAACATGTCATGCAAATTAGTAGAAGATGAACCTCTTATGAGTGAAGTCCTTAGCACTGAAGTTATAAAATCATGTTTAGAGATGTTGTATTATCAAGTTATCCCCTTCCTGTTTCACAAGAAATCACTTTTCAGAAATCAGGAGGATGTTCATGTTTACTTCCTTCACAATCTTCAATTAAGAACCTCTTTTACAGTAGTTTTTAATCCACTGATTAGTAGGAAAATATATCAAAGAACATTTCATCTTCAAATATCAAGTGAAAGAACATTATTAAATATTTATAAGAGAGTGGTATTCTTCTATTTATATCATGCTAGAATTTTTCTAGAAAACTGATGCCACCTCAGCACCCTATCTCAAAGTCAAAGACATGAATTGGATTCAGGCTCAAGGAAACCATTTTGCACAAAATATTGTCATTCAGTCCTTTCTGCACGACTCCAAACTAACTCAATCCAGTAAGAGAAAATATGTCTATAACATTTATTTTGAATAATGTCAGTTCCTTCATATTATCATTCTTAACGTGCTTAAGTTACTTTCTTTTCTTTTCACTTTTAATTAACTGTACTGACCTATGTATATGGACTTCGCAATGTACTTAGTAAGAAATAAGACCACAGTGTAAAGGGTAATGGAGTGAGAGTCAGAACACTCAAGTTCAACTCCCAGTTTTCTCTAGACTTATGCCTTGATCCAATGACATAACACTTCACTTTCCTCATCTCTCATATTCTGCTATTAGGGCCAACCAAGTATCAGTTAAGAAGACATATGTGATAACAAAATAAAATTACATATAGGAAAGAATTTTAAAAACACTATTTCCCAAAGCATGATGCAAAGAAAGTTCCCAGTTAGTGTTACACATGAAGTGGTGTGTGAAAGAAAGGATGGCAGTCAAGTAAGTTTTGAAAATGCTAGGAAATTCACAATCGATATTCAAATGCCAAATATTTTAAGAAGTCCTATAGTTATAGTGAGGAAAACTGTAAAACTTGATTTTTGCCTCGTATTTCCCCAACTAACTTGACCATGCTACTTTTTGACTGTGAGCATCCTGCTGCTTAGATGTGCTATAGAGTATAATTTGGAAGATGGTGTAGAGTACATCAAATTAAAAATTATTGTGATATTGTTTTAACTAGGCTTAATTTGGAACAAAGTTAAATTTCAGTTAAGTGTATTATTAAAACTGAGTTTCTAATTTATTAATTAGAAAAAACACTGTGCCCAAAATGTAATGACCAAATTTTAAACAAATAGAAAATTCTCAGTTTAAGGGATGTTTTGACACTGTGATTTCCCCCATATCATGAGTGGCTATAAAATATTTTTTCATTTTGTCCTAAACAATAACAACCCCCCAATTGTTTCTTCTAATGGGAAGAACATTAGATCAAATTCTCTAATCTTTCTAACCTCTAATATCTTTCATATAATCCCTATAAAAGAGGAAACATCTCTCCCCTGCCACTACTCCAACACAAACCCTGATTTCCATAAGGAAAAATCTATTCTGAAGATAACTCTTGGCCTCTCTCTACTTCACTATCTCCACCCCTGAAGAGCAGAGTGGTGTACCTGACAAATAACTAGACATGTTCAAGTCTGCAGTACCCTTTCTTCTACTTGAGAATAAGCTTGCCCTCCAAGAGTAAGAATTCTCACCTTGCTCAGTCTTCCCTGGGCAGGCCAACCATGTGGAGAAGTGCACTGCCCCAACCACGGGTTAAAAGCCTCTTTCTGGGGTATGAATATCTGATGGATTTGGCTCTCACAATAAATTACATTCTTACAGAGAGCCGCTATCAGTGAGAATTTATCTTTGACCTCCAAATTTATTCTTTACTTAATTTCTAAAATTATGTAGAATCTGGGTAGAAAAGAATGTTGCTATTTTGGGAGAGTCTCTTATCAACCCGAACAATCTGACTCACAAATTCTCATCAAATTCTAAGCAGAAAAGAATAAAAGCTATCCAGTTGCTTCATAGAACATGCCCACAGATGAGCTATTTGTAGGAGAGACCAGTTTCACACTGGTCTGATATTTTCAAGTTGTGCCTTCAAAGTGCACTGGACTGATTAGGAAAATTCTGAAATGTATGTATCTTGAGAAAGAGCTCACTAAGGTCACTTTTTTCTATAGTAATGTTTTCAGTTTGAGCCCCCCAAAATCTTTTGTTCTTTGTCTTAGAACCAAGGTAGAGTGCTTTAATTAAGGTTCCCAGTTAGTGTTACAGCTTTCAGAGGATGCTCAACTTATTTCTATGCTCTTTCCAGTCCCATGTGTAACAGTTACCTCTGCTTACCTATAAGCTCCCTTTATTGGCTTTCCTTCCTTCCCAATCTCCCTTCTCTACTTTCCAAATAAATACTTGCATTCAAACACATGATGCAGGATCTGTGAATGGGGGAACATATACTAAAATGCCCTCCCATACTATCTACAGGCAAAATATTTTATTGCTTCATCATGGCTCCAAAAGCAGTACACCTTACATATTATATCATGTTATTATCATATTATATTATCAATCATGTGATATAAATTGCTTTTACCCTTCTACAGTATGTCAACTCTTAAAAACATTCATCTTGGTCTTCTCAGCACCTAGCATGATGCCTAGAATAATATAAGTGCTCAATAATTACTTAAGTGAAATGTTAAAGTATAACCGCAAAAAGGCAAAACTATGAAGACAGTAAAAATATTAGTGGTCACCAAGCATTGGGGAGGAAAGAGGGATGAATAGGCAGAGCACAGAAGATTTTCAGGGCAGTGAAAATATTCTGTATTCTACCATAATGATGGATACATTTCATTATACATTTGTCCAAACCCACAGAACATACAACACCAGGAGTTAACCTTAACGGAAGCTATGGACTTTGGGTGATAAAATTGATAAACCTATATTCACATATCATTAACAAACATACCACTCTGATAGGGGCTGTTGATAAGGGGGGAGACTATGTATGTGTGGAACAAGAGGTATGAGAATCTCTGTACCTTCCCTTCAATTTTCCGGTGAACTTTCAACTATTCTAAAAAAATAAACTCAATGAAGTTAAAAATTAAAAAAAATACAACGGCAACAAATAAAGAGCCTAGAATTTTAAAATACTATTTGATCTCTTCAAATACTTCTAATAAAGTGAATAATCATTAATATGAAAGAAAAACGACATACATTATGGGTAGAATAAAGCTAAGCAACAGTTGAGAAACAGAATATTAAGCCAAGATTATAACCGTGCATTAGCCTTGCCAGATAAATCTGTGGTATTTCATAAACTAATCGTCTTTATGTGAAAATCCATATGCTTTTTAACATATGTATTTCCTTGCAATCTATTCACTTTAGGGAAAAAAATAGTTTATCTGGTTTCCATAGCATTAAAGATCGCTGTTACTTTGCTCATTATGCCTTACTAATACCAAACTATGCTATGTACACATTTCTATCCCTATATACATGCAAATGCTACAGTAAATAGTCACCTTGAGAGAGAAAAGGTCCTCAAGTCACAACCTCAGTTATGTCAAATCTCTGATATTGCTAGTGGGTTGTTAGTATAAATATTATATCGTGGCCCCTTGATTCAGGATAAGCGTATAAATATGAAGCAAGTATATTTTTAAATTCTAATAATTCAGAAAACAATTTTACATTAATTTTTCCAGGTCAGAGTTAAATATTTCACGTACATCATTTGGAAAAAAATGTTTATATAACCTTCTTCAAATACAAACTCAGTGGTTCTCTATAAATCTCTTTATACATCTTTACCAACAAGAAAAAATATATATACTCAGATATATATCAGCATTTTTTCTAGGTGTCTAGGAAATCAGTACCTAAAACCTGTTTACATCCAACATGGATTTAATTATGTCCAAAAATTTAAAACAAAATAATAGTATTTAAGATGAACACCCTGTTTGGACTCAGACTAAATCTCTCTAAACCTCAGTTTCACCATCAGTAAAACATGAATGATTGTAACTATGGATCTCACAGCATTACTTTTAGGATTAAAAGAGATAACTGATGTAAAATACCTATGATAGTGACTGAGGCGTAGTATACATTCAATGAATGTTTCCTACCTTTTAAAGTCAGCTATCAAATTGGAAATTGACCACCTTTGAAAACTAACAATTCATATATGCCATATAAATATTCTGCTGTGAAACTTTCAGAGGATAGACGAATAAACTAAACATGCAGCTGTTTTGAGGCTGCTGATGAGAATCTACAAGATTTTGCCAGAAAGTTCTGACATTTTACTTTGATTCTGTTTCATATAAGTCAATTCCTTAAAGAGCTGGTATATTTTACAGAAAATAAGACCCTTCCTAGATTAATACATATGATCCATTCGCAAACAACATGACACTCAAATAAAGGCCAGATTTCATTGATTAACGTAAAATAGGAAGCTTAATAGCACAAATGCCTCTTAAAATCTTAAACATTTGCAGATAATTATTTGATTTTCTATAGAATTTAATGCAAGCATCAAAACAAAGCTGGAGTGTAAAGGTGATTCACAACACAGAGTACTAACCACTAAACGATTACGGCTAGTAAAGTTGATTCAGAAGGAAGCATATTCTACAAGGAACCAAAATACTCAAATTAGCTTTATTTTCTCCTAATATGTCAACTGGAGCCAGAAATGTAATTTCTCAAAAGAAATGATGAGGCAAACTTCTGAAGCAGACGCAATTCATGAAGAAACTGAAAGCTGAAGACTGTCCACTGACAGCACTCTCAAAGGCTGGGCTGTAAGTCTTTCATTGAAGGAGAATGTGGGTGACACACCACAGTGTCCACAACAGCCAATACACGGCTGTCTATAAGGAACACAGTGTAAAAATAAACCCATAGATAGGTTAATGATAAAAGGATTTTTAAGAATTACACTGTGAAAACACAAATCAAAAGAAAGATGAATTGGCTGTATTAAATTTAAGTATACTTAAGATTCCTGAATACTACCAGGAATAAAAGGATATTTCATAATGAAAAAAGTCTTGATTTGTCAGGAAGCCATAACATACTTAAATGTGTATATAACTAATAGTAGAAATTCAAAATATCAATACATGCAGCAAAAAGTGGTAGAAGTGAGAGAAGAAATAGACAAAACTAAAAATAATAGTTTCAGGCTTTGACCAGTCCCTCCCGTCAGGAAACTAACACAAGCCTCTTAGACAGCCTCATCCACCAGAGGGCAGACAGCAGAAGCAAGAAGAACTACAATCCTGCAGCCTGTGGAACAAAAACCACATTCACAGAAAGACAGACAAGATGAAAAGGCAGAGAGCCATGTACCAGATGAAGGAACAAGATAAAACCCCAGAAAAACAACTAAATGACGTGGAGATAGGCAACCTTCCAGAAAAAGAATTCAGAATAATGATAGCAAAGATGATCCAGGACCTCGGAAAAAGAATGGAGGCAAAGATCAAGAAGATGCAAGAAATGTTTAACAAAGACCTAGAAGAATTAAAGACCAAACAAACAGAAATGAACAATACAATAACTTAAATGAAAACTACATTAGAAGGAATCAATAGCAGAATAACTGAGGAAGAATCGCTAAGTGACCTGGAAGACAGAATGGTGGAATTCACTGCTGCAGAACAGAATAAAGAAAAAAGAATGAAAAGAAATGAAGACAGCCTAAGAGACCTCTGGGACAACATTAAACGCAACAACATTCACATTATAGGGGTCCCAGAAGGAAAAGAGAGAGAGAAAGGACCCAAGAATATATTTGAAGAGATTATGATAGAAAACTTCCCTAACATGGGAAAGGAATTAGCCACCCAAGTAGAGAAAGCACAGCGAGTCCCATATAGGATAAACCCAAGGAGAAACATGCCGAGACACACAGTAATCAAATTGGCAAAAATTAAAGACAAAGAAAAATTATTGAAAGCAGCAAGGGAAAAACAACAAATAACATACAAAGGAACTCCCATAAGGTTAAGAGCTGATTTCTCAGCAAAAACACTACAATCCAGAAGGGACTGGCATCACATACTTAAAGTGATGAAAGGGAAGAATCTACAACCAAGATTACTCTAGCCAGCAAGGATCTCATTCAGATTTGATGGAGAAACCAAAAGCTTTACAGACAAGCAAAAGCTAAGAGAATTCAGCACCACCAAACCAGCTCTGCAACAAATGCTAAAGGAACTCCTCTGAGTGGGAAATGCAAGAGAAGAAAAGGACCTACAAAAACAAACCCAAAACAATTAAGAACATGCTCATAGGAACATAAATATTGATAATTACCTTAAACATGAATGGATTAAATGCTCCAACCAAGAGACACAGGCTTGCCGAATGGATACAAAAACAAGACCCATCTATATGCTGTCTACAAGAGACCCACTTCAGACCTAGGGACACAAACAGACTGTAAGTGAGGGGATGGAAGAACATATTCCCTGCCAATGGAAATCAAAAGAAAGCTGGAGTAGCAATACTCATATGAGATAAAATAGACTTTAAAATAAAGAATGTTACAAGAGACAAGAAAGGACACTACATAATGATCAAGGGATCAATCCAAGAACAATTATAAATATATATGCACCCAGCATAGGAGCACCTCAATACATAAGGCAACTGCTAACAGCTATAAAAGAGGAAATCGACAGTAACACAACAATAGTGGGGGACTTTAACACCTCACCTACACCAATGGACAGATCATCCAAAATGAAAATAAATAAGGAAACACAAGCTTTAAGTGACACAACAGACCAGACAGAATTAATGGATATTTATAGGACATTCCATCCAAATATAGCAGATTACACTTCTCAAGTGCGCATGGAATATTCTCCAGGATAGATCACATCTGGGGTTACAAATCAAGCCTCAGTAAATGTAAGAAAACTGAAATCGTATCAAGCATCTTTTCTGACCACAACACTATGAGACTAGAAATTAATTACAGGGAAAAAAATGTAAAAAACACAAACACATGGAGGCTAAACAATACGTTACTAAATAACCAAGAGATCACTGAAGAAATCAAAGAGGAAATCAAAAAATACCTAGAGAAAATGACAATGAAAACACGATGATCCAAAACCTATGGGATGCAGCAAAAGCAGTTCTAAGAGGGAAGTTTATGGCTATACAAGCCTACCTCAAGAAACAAGAAAAATCTCAAATAAACAATCTAACCTTACACCTAAAGGGACTAGAGAAAGAAGAACAAACAAATCCCAAAGTTAGCAGAAGAAATCATAAAGATTAGAGCAGAAATAAATGAAATAGAAACAAAGAAGACAATAGCAAAGATCAATAAAACTAAAAGCTGGTTCTTTGAGAAGATAAACAAAATTGATAAACCATTGGCCAGACTCATCAAGAAAAAGAGGGAGAGGATTCAAATCAATGAAATTAGAAATGAAAAAGGAGAAGTTACAACAGACACTGCAGAAATAGAAAGCATCCTAAGAGACTAGTACAAGCAATTCTATGCCAATAAAGTGGACAGCCTGGAAGAAATGGACAAATTCTTAGAAATGTATAACCTTCCAAAACTGAACCAGGAAGAAATAGAAAATATGAACAGACCAATCACAAGTAATGAAATTGAAAGTGGGATTAAAAATCTTCCAATAAACAAAAGCCCAGGACCAGGTGGCTTCACAGGTGGATTCTATCAAACATTTAGAGAAGAGCTAACACCCATCCTTCTCAAATGCTTCCAAAAAATTGCAGAGGAAGGAACACTCCCAAACTCATTCTACGAGACCACCATTGCCCTGATACCAAAACCAGAAAAAGATACTACAAAAAAAGAAAACTACAGACCAATATCACTGATACATATAGATGCAAAAATCCTCAACAAAATACTAGCAAACAGAATCCAACAACACGTTAAAAGGATCATACAGCATGATCCAGTGGGATTTATCCCAGGGATGCAAGGATTCATCAATATACATAAATCAATCAATGTGATACACCATATTAACAAATTGAAGAATAAAAACCAGATCATCTCAATAGATGCAGAAAAAGCTTTTGACAAAATTCAACACCCATAATATGATAAACTCTGCAGAAAGTGGGCATAGAAGGAATCTACCTCAACATAATAAAGGCCATATAAAACAAACCCACAGCAAACATCCTTCTCAATGGTGAAAACCGAAAGCATTTACTCTAAGATCAGGAACAAGAAAAGGATGTGCACTCTCACCACTGTTATTCAACATAGTTTTGGAAGTCCTAGCCAAGGCAATCAGAGAAGAAAAAGAAATAAAAGGAATACAAATTGGAAAACAAGAAGTAAAACTGTCACTGTTTGCAGATGACAAGATACTATACATAGAGAATCCTAAAAATGCCACCAGAAAACTACTAATGCTAATCAATGAATTTGGTAAAGTTATAGGATACAAAATTAATGCACAGAAATCTCTTGCATTCCTATATGCTAATGATGAAAAAATCTGAAAGGAAAATCAAGAAAACACTCCCATTTACCATTGCAACAAGAATAATAAAATACCTAGGAATAAACCTACCTAGGGAGACAAAAGACCTGTATGCAGAAAACTATAAGACACTGATGAAAGAAATTAAAGATGATAACCAACAGATGGAGAGATATACCATGTTCTTGGATTGGAAGAATCAATATTGTGAAAATGACTATACTACCCAAAGCAATCTACAGATTCAACGCAATCCCTATCAAATTACCAATGGAATTTTTTAAGGAACTAGAACAAATCATCTTAAAATTTGTATGGAGACACAAAGACCCCGAATAGGCAAAGCAGTCTTGAGGGAAATAAACGGAGCGGGAGGAATCAGACTCCCTGACTTCAGACTATACTACAAATCTACAGTAATCAAGACAATATGGTATTGGCACGAAAACAAATATAGATCAGTGGAACAAGACAGAAAGCCCAGAGATAAACCCACACGCACCTATGGTCAACTAATCTATGACAAAGGAGACAAGGATATACAATGGAGAAAAGACAGTCTCTTCAATAAGTGGTGCTGGGAAAACTGGATAGCTACATGTAAAAGAATGAAATTAGAACACTCCCTAACACCATACACAAAAATAAAGTCAAAATGGATTAGAGACCTAAATGTAAGACTGGACACTATAAAACTCTTAGAGGAAAACATAGGAAGAACACTCTTTGACATAAATCACAGCAAGATCTTTTTTGATCCACCTCCTAGAGTAATGGAAATAAAAACAAAAATAAGCAAATGGGACCTAATCAAACTTAAAAGCTTTTGCACAGCAAAGGAAACCATAAACAAGATGAAAAGACAACCCTCAGAATAGGAGAAAATATTTGCAAACGAATCAACCGATAAAGGATTAATCTCCAAAATATATAAACAGCTCATGCAGCTCAATATTAAAAAAAAACAGCCCAATCCAAAAATGGGCAGAAGACCTAAATAGACATTTCTCTAAAGAAGACATACAGATGGCCAAGAAGCACATTAAAAGCTGCTCAACTCACTATTAGAGAAATGCAAATCAAAACTACAATGAGGTATCACCTCACACCAGTTAGAATGGGCATCATCAGAAAATCTACGAACAACAAATGCTGGAGAGGGAGTGGAGAAAAGGGAACCCTCCTGCACTGTTGGTGGGAATGTAAATTGATATAGCCACTATGGAGAACACTATGGAGGTTCCTTAAAAACTAAAAATAGAATTACCATATGATCCAGCAATCCCACTACTGGGCATATACCCAGAGAAAACCGTAATTCAGAAAGCACATGCACCCCAATGTTCACTGCAGCACTATTTACAATAGCCAGGTCATGGAAGCAACCTAAATGCCCATCGACAGACGAATGGATAAAGAAGATGTGGTACATATATACAATGGAATATTACTCAGCCATAAAAAGGAACGAGATTGGGTCATTTGTTGAGACGTGGATGGATCTAGAGACTGTCATGCAGAGTGAAGTAAGTCAGAAAGAGGAAAACAAATGTGGAACCTAGAGAAAAGGTACAGATGAACCAGTTTGCAGGGCAGAAGTTGAGACACAGATGTACAGAACAAACATATGGACATCAAGGGGGGAAAACGGTGGCAGCTGGGGGTGGTGGTGTGATGAACTGGGAGACTGGGATTGACATGTATACACGTATGTGTATATAACTGATGACTAATAAGAACCTGCTGTATAAAAAAGTAAATAAAATTTAAAAAAATAGTTTCAGGCTATTATACTCTTATCAGTAATAGAGAAAACAGATATGCACATAATTGGTAAGGATATAGAATACTTAAACATTATCAACCAACTTTACATAAATGACATTATACAACATTATAACAAACAATAGCAGAACACATACTTTTGCCAAGTGCATATGAACCATCTACTAAAATAAACCATATGCTGACCCATAAAATAAATCTCAGTAAATCGAGACACTGAAACCATGCTGAGTATATTCTGACCATAATTGGATTAAAGCAAATATCAGTAACAAAGAATGTCCGAAAAATTCACAAATATTTGGTGACCATTTCTAAGTGTACCATGGATCCCTAAAAGGACAAAGAAACATAAAATATATCAAAATGAAGAAAAATGAAATCAAAACAAAATGTATACACATATAAATCAATGGAACAGAATAGTGTTCAAAAGGAGACTCCATATATACATTCAATTAATTTTTTCAAAGTTGTCCTAATAATCCAATGGGGAAAAGATAGCCTTTTCAATAACTGTTGCTGGAAAAGCTGTATGTCCTCATGAAATACTTCAACCCTTACTTCATACCACAAACAAAAGCCAACTTCAAATGCATCACTGGTCAAAACAAAAAAAGCAAAACTCTAATGCTTCTGGAAGCAGACCAAGATTTCTTAGGCAGAACACCAAAAAAACACTACTCGTAAAAAAAAAAAAACCAATAAATTAAACTCTGCTCTTCTAAAGACACTAATAAGAAAATGAAAAGGCAAGCTAAGACCAAGGGAAATTATTTGCAGTGCATATAACTAAAAGCCAGTATCCAGAATATATTAAAAATTTCTATACTCAATCATTTAAAAATGGGCAAGTATTTCAGACACTTAACAAAAACAAACTATCTAAATAACCAATAAGCATCTGAAAAGACACTCAACGTCATGAGAGATAAGGAAAATGCAAATTAAAATTAAAAGCATAATCATATTGAGATACTATTATATATCCACCAGAATTGCTAAGATTAAAAAGACTGACAATACCTTGTGTTGAGGAAGACATAGGGCAACTATAACTCTTATAGAATGTTGGCAGAAATGTAAAACATATAAAGCCACTTTGTAAACCAGTTTTCCTTTTTCTCTTAAAGGTAAACATAACTTTATCATCAAATCCAGGAATTCCAACCCAGCAATTCCACGCTTAGAAATGAAAACAGGTCCACAAAAAGCAGCTTTTTTCTTAGTAGTCAAAACTGGAAGCAACCCAAGTGTGAATGGATGAGTAAATTGTAGTGTTTCTATACAATGGGATATTACTTAGCAATTAAAATAAAACTATTGATTCATAGAACACACAACAAATAAATCTCAAAAACATAATTCAAAGCAAAGGAAGCCAGACAAATATTTTCTCTATGTGAAATTCTAGAAGAAAAACTAATCTGTAGTGAGAGAGGGCAGATTGAGTGTGGTGGAGGATTGACTACAAAGGGGTATGAAGGAGATTTTTAGGGTGATGGAGATGTTCTGTACCTTGATTGTGATGGTGGCAGTTACAGTTGTACACAAACTTACTGAACTATACACCTAAAATGATTGCACTTTATACCTCAATTAACGTGATTTAAAATCTATATTCATAAAAAGATACTACATTTATGACCGAAAGCAAATATCACAATTGAATACAAGTTGTGAAATCTACTTTTTTCTTAATGTGGATTCCCACAAACATTTCCTGAGACAAAGGTTTGAATGAAAGTAGTTTATACTAGAGATGATTATAGAAGGCATCAGTAATGGAGTGAAAAAGTGAGACAGAGAAGGAAACTCAGTAAGGTGTGCTCCACGAAGTAAGTTACTACTGTGGGATTTGGTGAACCAGTGTACAGCGCACACATAAAAAAGATTATCCCACCTGAGGATCACTGGTTGAGGGCTGTTCCAGTCATCTTTGGAAGCCTGTCCCTGTGCTCCTGCAGAGCGTTAGTTCCTGGGCACGTCTGACCTGCTGCACAAGCAGCAAAGCAGGCTCCAGTAGACAGAGAAAGCCTTTGGGGGAAAAAAAAATGCAGGTACTGACGGTTGGAAGTTGAGCTAATATGGACTGAAGTGGTAGGGGAGCATGGACTTGGGCAGGACACCGTCAGTGCCTGCTACAACATTACCAGAAAAGAACACTCAACAATTCAAAATACACTGGTGATTCAGAAATTTTAGCCATACAGGTATTAGAGTTAAGGACAACTTCGGATCCTTTATTTCCACTTTGTTTTCAAGACTAACACATTTTTTTTTTTTTTTACAACCATAGAGATGTAAGCCACAGGAACTGACCACAAAGTCAGATATACGCTATTCGAATATGCTGGAAAATGCAAAATTCATTGTATTTAGCCATCAAATTAAACACACATCATTGTGAAGAAAATATACTAATTCTTTTTCCCTGCAATAGTCTTATTTGGCATAGACCTACATCCTCCCCAGGATCAATCATTCACAGCAATATATTTAGAAATATAGTATTTAAGACACTTCACTGTTATAGCTAACAATTATTCTATAACAAGAGAGCATTACATGTTATCCCAGAGGCTTAAGAGAATATAAATTCCCACATTCGAAGTGAAACAATTAGATTTTTTATTATTGTTTTGTTTTTTTAATGACATAAGAGTCAGCATCAACCAATGGCTATAGCTGGCTATTCAACTACCACATATATTTAAATTTCTAAATGAATATAAATTCCACATATTCAATCTCCAGGCACAATACTTTTGAATCAACTGTCTGATAGTACATCTATATGGATTAAATGCACTAGCCAGGACATAATTACATGAGCATTACACAGTCCATTTTTTCTAGACATATGAATTACTATAGCCTTTCCATTTCGTGATTAGTAGAGTCTCAGTTTTCAGAATTTTGATTGAACATTTCTGGAAAAACTGAGTTCAGGTCTAATGTTAGTACTCACAGATTCTGAAAAGGTTTGTAGGTTAACATAATTCTGGTGCCAACACCTGATTTTAAAGTATGCCTCAAATATGCTTCCAGACATTTTAGGATGAGGTAGTATTTTAAAAGTTTAAACTATTAGTTTTTCAATTTTTATTCAGAGGTTAAATATTAAAATGAAAACTTTTTCTAGCCATATCAAAAGTATTTTTAAAATTGCAAGTGGTTAAGTATAAAATAGATTCACTTTTAAGTAATGTTCCATAACATCTTTCAAAATTTCCTTTTGTTGCTAACATAGGTTCGGCCTATCAGTTCATAATATCTTATTACCCAATTTTGCTGTTCTTGACCTTTTTTACTTTTAAAAACTTTTGTAAATATGATGGAAATTTGGATCTTTCTTCCAAGAAAAAAGGAATATATATACAATTGGCAGAATTTCTTGGCCTCCATAAAAGTCAGCTCTGGAACCCATACACTACTTGCAGGTTATATGCAGGTCTGCATAGACATTAACTGAGCTTAAAAGTGAACATGAAGAATTTACAGGTACACTTTCCTATTTACTTGTTCCCTCCAATTTACATCAAAGCATATTTCCCTCAGATTTTCACAATGGATCAGTACAAGTCATACTATATGAAAGAGTTCTTCATGTATTTTTAAAATGCAACATCTAAAGAAACATCAAACCTCACAATGCTTTTAAGAGCAATAAAGTGACTGTCAGAATGCACAAAGTATACGGACTTTTCAAAAAATAAAATGAATTCCTTTCCCTTCCACAGTTCCAAAGAGATAGAACAAACTTATTTAATCAAGATCAGAAGGGGCATGCTTATTTGTAACTTCCAGCTAATTCCAAAGCAGGTGTTAAAATGTTTGTTTCTACAAAGCATCTATCTTTATATGTAACCTGAAGACAAAAAATAAAAAAGGCATCACTGATTTCTCTCACACATCAGAACCAGTCCATCAGTCAATCCTAGGTTCTATATCCAGGATCTGGTGATTTCTCACTGCCAATATTGCTACCCCTATGTCCTAAATTTGAGCCATCATCATCTCCCACCTGCTTTATTACAGTAGCTTCACACCTGGCCTCCATTATATTCCGTTCCCCACATTGCAGTCAGAGTGGTCCTTTTAAAACATAAATCACATCAAGTCACTCATCTGCTCTAAACCCTCCAAAGGTTCCCTCCAGTGCTAACTCCATTCCAGTGACTCTAACCATTTTGCCTTTCCTTAGACGCACACCAAGCCAGCTTCTGACTCAGGCATTTGCAACTGCTTTTCCCTGTCCATGGAATGCTCCTGCCCTAGGTATCCGTATGACTACCTCCATCACTGTCTTCAAATATCACCACAGATGAGGCACTTTTCCAAACCACCAATATTAAAAAAAAAGAAAGAAAAAACCTAATAAACCTCTACACTCTCTCTCTGCTTCATTCGTCTTCATAGTATTAATTACCACCAGACATACAATATATTCATTTGGTGAATGCTTTCTCCTTCCACTAGATTCTAAGCTGCCTGAGGGCAGGGACCTTGTCTGTATTGTTCACTGATGTATCCTCAGGACCTATACCAATGCATGACACATAGTAGACATTCCATAAATCTGTGTCAAATGAATAAGTGAATACTTGAGTGAAAAGTTAAGCAGATGGCTCAGTGTCACCCCCTCCTTGGCCTCCATGTCCCCCTCTAAAGGCTCAGAAGGCGCCTCTTTGGAAATTTAGGGATTCTTGGAACACACTTGTAAACCATGAATCTAGTTCTAGAAACAATTTTTTTTAAAACAAATATACAAGCAGGAGCTCCTAAGAAGAGTGGGCAAAGTATAATTACAGTGTAATGGAAAGAGTTTTAGACTTGAAGCCTGAGTTAGGTTGAGCTCTATTCTCACTACCAGGCATTTCCCTTGACAGGGCCCTGTAAAATAACCTCAACATTCTATTCCTTTCAGTGTGTGAGTGCTTGGAAATAAGCTCTATATTTATTCATAACCTGTAAAAACATGACTGAGAAAGGGAGGATAAAAAGAATGATTAAAGGTGTGAGTTGAAAATATTTACCTTTTCACCATCTCCTTCATATCTCTATAATTATCCCTTTCATCCAAAACCATTATTTATAAAGGTTTTTTAAGCCAATATAAAATTAAAGATTTATATTGGGGCTTCCCTGGTGGTGCAGTGGTTGAGAATCTGCCTGCCAATGCAGGGGACACAGGTTCGAGCCCTGGTCTGGGAAGATCCCACATGCCGTGGAATAACTGGGCCCGTGAGCCACAACTACTGAGCCTGCGCGTCTGGAGCCCGTGATCCGCAACAAGAGAGGCCACGATAGTGAGAGGCCCGCGCACCGCTTTGAAGAGTGGCCCCCATTTGCTGCAACTAGAGAAAGCCCTCGCACAGAAATGAACACCCAACACAGCCAAAAATAAAACTAATTAATTAATTAATTAAAAAAAGAAGACTAAGTAGTCATGGCTATAAAAAAAAGATTTATATTGGATAGAAACCATCATATAGGTCACAAAATCCTCCTGCATTTTAATAAATTACTTTGTCCTTCAGTATAGGTATCTCTAGATTAAAACATGTCTGTTTCAGAATCAGTGTGCTAGGGCTGCACCTTCCACAAAACAGATATCAACACCTTCTATCAAATGAATGAAAATATCTAGCAGATGTTAATTTCAAGTCACATTATCAATTGTGGAATAGATGTAATTTTTACCTTTCTACAATTTAATTTTTATCTTAAGCTCAAATTCTACCATACGGAGAACACTAAAATCTCAGCCAACTGAAGCCAATTTAAGCCTATCTAGGGGCTCTCCAACCTATTCCCAAAATTACAAAAAACTTTCACATGGTGTTGGCAAGAGATGACACCTGATCCTCATTCCTCATCAGCCCACACAGGCCTCCCAAAGACACACATCCATCTGGGCTCCAGTAGTCAGGTCTGGTAGACTGCTCCTGCCAACCTGTCCCAGACTCAAGGCCTTGTGGGTATACTGGGCTCTCTCAAGTTTACACCACTCTTAGATAACAAAAGAAAACTTTGTTGTTTTCATGACACTTTTTATACCCCATTTCCAATGGCCTAGATACTCCACACAGCGATCTCAACTCTGCTGCAAGACTTCCAGCTTTCCTAGATTCCATCCCAAAATATTTCTATTCTCAGAACAAAGCCCAAGAGCACGAGGCTCTTTCCCAGAATCATACTGGTATTTATAATCTTGCCTTCCACGAGTAAATTCCTTTTCTTCACCCTGTAAACAAGGAGCACCTATTCTGAGTGTGAGAAATGGGTATGGAGGAACTGGCTCTGTATAATCTTAACTTTTTCTATTACATATAAAGTAGAATTTGTGCTCTAATGCTCCAAGGTCTCCCTTTTTATATACTCCACCCAAGCTAAAAGAAGAGAAAGCAACAAACACTTTTTTTGGTCAAACCCAATAACTCTGCTAAATTTTTAAAAAAAAAAAAAACTCGCAAAAGCAGCGAGTTGGAAAGCTGTAGTTGCCTATGTCAAGGAGAGCCCACGTGGTCCAAAGAAGTAAATGCATGTATGGAGGGGTTGGGAGCATTACTTCAAAAGGCCCTGCATGAGAAATAGCTGGCAAATACCAAGGAAGGAAGGAAGGAAGGAGGAAGGGAGAAAGGGAGGGAAGGAAAAACCTGTGAACTCAAGAAAATGAAGACCTATATTTGTAGATATCATCCCTTAGTTTTCATAACTTACATACAGTAAAATATTATAAACATTACAGATTGAAACACAAGTGTTATTTTAATGATATATTTGATTTTTCCCTAAAATCTGTGGAAAAATGAAAAGGTGGAGCTCAGGCTCAGTTAACAATGAAGAGAGGGCTCATAAGTTATTTACGACATGATAGAATTTCAGGACAGTTAAACCAATGGAGTATAACTTGCCTTCACACTTAGGGGTTCTCTCAGTGTGCTAATTTTGAAGATGAGCAAAACATGAGTAAGAGAAAAAAGAGGAACACAAATCACTGTTACAGGCAGAGGGCCAGGGTATTAAGAGTATTCTAAATCCCTGTTTTTGTGTTTAGAGCTGGGTCTTTAAAAGACTTGAGGAATTAAAGCAAGAAAATTGTTACAATTTTTTTGGTGTGTTTGTTGCAAGAATAAGATGCAGCAAAAGAAAAACTAAGTATGTCAGAAAAGAAGATTGAGCAAATCCTTCTGAATCTCCCCATCCACTAAGCTTTACATAGAAAATAAAATGTGTTTTTGTTTTCCCTCTGTGAGAAAAAGACTTTAAAGCTTAGAGCAGAAGGGCAAAAAGACTCATTATGAAATGATACAAAAAGGTGACTGAAAACCATATTAAAATTACTTGACTCATTTTTGAGGAAAAATGGAAACACCATGGTCTGAAATTTCCTAAACATACTGGAAGATTTCCCTGAAAGGAGATTCCGACGCAGGGACTGGGTGACGGTGACACTGACACACGCACGCGCGCGCGCGCACACACACACAGGTTTGGGGGACCACAACGGGTTGGCTGGCCTGGGCTGCCCATCCACCGCAGAGGCAACTGACCGGGCCACACGGGACTCTGAGGGGCCTGGACAAGTAAGAGAAACAGCAAGCCGCTGAAGAAAAACAAATGGATTCAAGGAATTTTTCATCTCTTCTTTATACAATTATACTATGTGTTCATATTAGATGTGCTAATTTTGCATATACGTTTTTTCACAGAGTAACAGAAGTAGCAGTTTCAAAGTCAGACTCTGGGGTCCTGAAGGTGGGATTTGACTCCTGGATGTATCACGAGCTGTACTGCTTTGGGCGAAGTTACTCCACGTCTCCAAGCATCAGACTTTTCACGGCAAGGGGGGCCTCGGAAGAGTCTCTATAACCTCGGCTTAAGTGAGGGGACACACGGAAATGGCCGGGCACAGTCAAGGGCTCATCCTTACGTGTTCAACAACTATTAGCCATTATTAGAAACTTGCACTCCTTTCTCTTTTGGGTGAAGAAAGTAAGAGAGAATAACAACTGCTTACCTCACGTAACAGGTTTATGAGGCACTGCGGCTCAGACGGCAACACAGATACTGAACTCGGCTCCTCCCACGGACAAACTGAGTCGACAGCTACATAGGGAACGATTTTCTCTGAGAAAAAACCCCAAAACTCGTGGAGCCGCTGCTGCACGTCGGGCGAGCAAACAGAAGGAAACCGCATCAACGCAGGTAGAAGGCTGAGACACAGTCTTTCCACGGTGACCCACAACCTGAGCGAGCTCAGAACCTGAAGCTTCTCCCTGAGGACCGAAGGAGTCCTACTCCACGGCGGGTACGCCAACTATTAAGACCTGCACCTGAGAGGCAAGCCCTTAAAAGGCCTCGCTTGGAAAAAAATCTCGAGAGCGCGCATGCCCATGAGCTCGCGAGAACCACGGGCTGCGGCCACGAAAGAACGGCTCTTAAAGGGCCCGCACACAGACTCACCTGCCACGGTGCCCAGCACAGAAGCAGCCCTTTGAAAAGTGCCATACTTTGTGTGAAAGAAGCTTATTTGCTAATTTTAAAGCAGGTGGACTGAGGGGCAGGGGCTTGCTGGGATCCCCTCTGGCAATGGAGGCTGGTGGGCACCATCTTCGCTAAAGCAGGCAGGAGCCATTTTTTTTTTTCTTGTTAAAATCAAACCCAAATGGAGAGCAGCCTTGAAAATTCCCTGAGCAGGCAAAACCACTTAAGTAATCCAAACCTTAATTTAGCTTATTTTGCAACACTAACTTGACCTGAGTCGTTTCATGCTTATGGCTCTGGAAATCATAGGCAAAACTTAAACCGTTTCCCAAAATTGATATGAGGTAACCGCTAACCAATGCCCTATCATTGAAGAGAATTCAAATATAACCAGTCACTGTGAAGAATAAACAGTCACTGCCTTCTCACTACATAACCTGCTTTATAACAATGTACTCCTGAGCCTCATTCCATGTTCTGGTTTGAGTGCTGCCAGTTTGCAAACTGCCCTTTTGGTGTGTGCACAATAAACTTTTATTAATTACTACTTCAGGGATTTATTGGTCTTACTTCTGTTATTTCTGAACATTTACCAGTTCATAGCATTAAGAGTGGGATCCAAAGAAGACTCCGTATGACTCTGAGGCTAGTGAGCAAACTCATGCTGGTACCTACAGAGTCCACTGAGTTCACTGCTTTCTTGGCAACCCTGGAATTTGAGGGTAATTCTCTCTTGGGCCCAGGCTCTGCTGCCTTTGCATTTTGAGCTGTCCCACTTTATTGTGCATACCTCTATTTTGTTTGTTAAAGCTTCTTGGTAAGTCACCCCATTCTGTTCAAAAGTGAGGAAAACGTGAGTCCCGGTGTTTTGGAACAGCTGTTAAGAAACAGGTCCCCTTGTAGTTATGAACTCTCAGGGAATCTAAATGCAAAGATGGGTTCCACCTGGTCTAAAACTTTTTCTCCATCTCGCTCAGAAAACTCCTGCTTTCTATATGTATACCCCCTATGGATCAGAATCTTGTGCCTTTTTGGAAAATGGGTGAACTTTTGGATAATTTGGAATTGTGGTGGTCACTTGGAAACTTTAATTTGGATAAGTCTACCTTGAGGCACATTCTTGGCAAGAGAGAATCTCAGACCTCCCAGAGACAATGGAATGCAGTCTTTGATCATACAGAGAAGCTTCTAAAAGACAAAATGACTCCAAAAATAGCTCTAAAACCATACAAATAAAAACTCTTTAGGAAAAAACTTCAATAAATAGTGTTGGGAAAACGGGACAGCATATGTAAAAGAATAAAAACCGGACTACTCTTACACTGTACACAATTTCTTTTTTGCCTTCTACCGAAAATTTTTATAAAATGCAGAAAAGAAATTAATTGTAATAATAAAACTGGATTTCAGAAAATTGGCAAAGTGAATCTTGGCAGTAACGGAAACAATGGTAGATATATATGTATATTACATATACATACATACATATTTAATACTTATTTGAGAATAGAGGCTCTCTAACAACTTTCTGGCATTATTTCTTGAAATAGTCACTCTCTCAATGGCCAAATTTACTCATGTGTTTGGGTCAAGGAATTTGAGTATCAGAAATCAGTAATTCCAGTTGTCTACTGAGGCGCCTTACACAGAATTAGGAATTAGAAATCCAGCAACTGTCAGGTGAGGTTGATGTGAACAGAGCTTTGGCTGTATGTCTAATTTTGGGAGAATGTACACTTGGCACCTCCAACCATAACAGCCACTACAGCCAATGAAAGGAAGTCTCTGTATCCTTCGCCTTTAGGGCCTTTACAGTCATCCTGCAATCCAGCAGTAATAAAGGGCATAATCCTCTAAATGCAGAATTATAAATATTAAACTGCTTTCCATCAAACTTGGCCAGTTACTTGGCACAAGTACTCTCCTAATTTTAGGTGATTTCTCTAGACTTTGTTCACACAAACATATTGAAACTAAAACTCTCATGGGATTTCTGTTCTTTGCCATCCTAGTAAAAATAAAAGTAACTGTAAATTTGTTACTTAAAAGTATTTCTGATAGTACTGGATATAAAAAGCAATGATACACCACAATTTTAAATTGAGAAGGACTGTTTTCCTTATGCTCCCAAGCCCTGAAATCATTCTTTGATATCCATGGGACTCCTGAGAAAAGCTGACCTAGCAATCAGTTTTTCAGGATTCAGTTCTGTTAAGGTCCTCAATTTTTGTCACCTACAAACTAGGTAAATAGTAATATTTTAATGCAAATTAATGTGTTTAAATGTTTAATTTTTGATCTACTGATTTTCATTTTATTTGAATAAAAATATAAAGATAAAAATAAATATAAAATAGATAAAAAGACTGATAATTGAATAAATATCAATAAATGTCTGAAACTAGTACATTAACCAAGTCTTTCCAAAGTTAATAAACACAGCTATTTGAATTTGCTTCGGGCTAAAACTTGTCATTCAGAATTGATGGTGGAGATGCAAATTGTTTTTCCAAAGAGCTGTTTATATCGGTTAAGCTGCTGCTTACATGTAAAGCAGTGGGGAAAAGGGAAAAGACAAACACTTTCTCAGGCTTCTCATGATTTTTTTAATCTATCTGTGCAAAAATATGGCTTACAGTTTATTGCTGAAATGTAGGAACCTGAAGATTCCTGTCCACAGTTTTAAATTTAACAAGTATTTCAATTACTTCCAGAATAATCACTTCCAGAACTTTAGTACTGTACTATTAATAGTTATGCCCCTTCTACTCATGCAGAGAAATTCTCACAGGAGTCATGGACCCCAAAATGCTCAACTGAAACCATACCATGACAATTCATTGTTTTTATCATAAATAGATAAAGCAGTAACTTGTATCATTTTTCTTCCATGAGGTGAGAAGCTGCAATAATCATTTCTTTATAATAATTTCAATTTTACTAAAATGTTTCTGAAAATAACAATAAATGATGACACACCCATGTTTGCATCAGATGCTATCTATTTCCATCTTGACTTTTTTCCTATATCTTAGCAAAGGTGTGAAAGAATATTTAAGACTCTAGAAAAAGCAATTTCCTTAGGGCAGCTTTAAGTTTATTTTTTCCAAATAACAAATGATTTTCTAGCATAACTAAAACTTAACTAACCAGTTTGTTGAAGCAACAAGTTGGCCTAGTAATTTTTTTTTTTTTTTTTTACGGTACGCGGGCCTCTCACTGCTGTGGCCTCTCCCGTTGCGGAGCACAGGCTCCGGACGCGCAGGCCCAGCGGCCATGGCCCACGGGCCCAGCCGCTCCGCGGCATGTGGGATCCTCCCGGACCGGGGCACGAACCCGTGTCCCCTGCATCTGCAGGCGGACTCCCAACCACTGCGCCACCAGGGAAGCCGTCTAGTAAAGTTTTTAATGCGAACCTTTGAATTTTCTTACTCATCATCTTTCTTCATCCTCTTCCTTGTCTAAAACAGAAGTATATTAGATACAAATAATCTTTTGAATCAAAGTTCTATAACATCACGACTTTTCTATATCACAGATGGAGGTGCTGATGATATAGGAGTTAGGGATATGTGAGTACAGGCCCAGAAAAAGTCTTAAAAGTTTAAATTTTTAAAAATTGAAATCTTCATTAGGGATTTGCTAATTTTCTCCTTTTTCCTTGAAAGAAAAACTACAAAAATAATTCAATGCATTGTTAATTAGCTGCATTCTATATGTTTATAAAAATGTAAAAGCAATATTTCATGAGAACTTTGGAGAGTAGGGCAGATGGGTGAAGACTGAAGCATATTTTTTTTCTCCTGAAACATATTTTTATCTTATCTTGAATGCTGGATTACAGGACAGATTACACCACATAATGAAAGTCATAGGCCACTAATCAAATGATCCAAAAAAAAAAAAGAAAAGATTTTTGCCTTCTTACTTATCCTCCTTTTTGTTAAGAGAGAACTGACTCTTAAGTGATCACTTTGATAAATAAACCCCAGAATAACAAGGTTTAATCTGTGGAAAATATGTTCTGCAGCTGGGACTCATGAAGCTCTTCCTGCCAATTGTGCCAGAGAAGTCTGTTGTAACATCAGCTTCTAAATTCCACAGCAAATTAATTAATACATTGATATAAATGGTTGTCTAGCTATGTTGGAGGATGTTGAGAGATGGACACTTAACAGAATGATGTGTCTTTAATTGGCAATTGAAGGCTCTCTTCAGTCAAATCAGTCATTGAGTTCTCAGTTTAGAACTCTGTGGTATTGGGTTCCCTGTAGAACTTCTATTATTTTCTGAATGAAAACATACTTACCCCTATGCAGCATGAAGGGAAAATGAGAATGGGTGAATGTTCTTAATTTGACCTCTTTGGTTAACCTTTTAGACCTTTCATATCCCAATCAGCAGTTTGTGACCTTAAGTATGGGTTATTACTTTACATATTTCTTCTTCTGTTTATTTTGCTGGGATTGTGTATGGTAATTAGTTTTAAAAAGTAAAGCTTAATGCCCCAAAATAATGCTATATAGATAAATCGATCCCTTTTGCTATATGTAAATTGAGCATAGAAGCCCTTCACTGTAATTGTAATTTTCTCAGTTGAGTCAATACAGTAGAATCAGGGAAAGTCAGCCACAATCTTCAGACATCTTGGCTTTCTTTTAAGGAAAAAAAAAAATTACCTTCTCAATATCCTGCTAAATAAAGACGCTGTACAAGAAAACAACAACAACAACTAGCTATAATTAATTTAGAAGACCTCAATCATCTCCTTATGTTCATTGATTTTTGGTATTCTTGGACAACTAGCATGACAGCAAACCAAAAATGTACATAATACTGAATGCCACAACTGTTTCCCAGTTTTGAGACTTAAACTCCTAAGTTGTTTTGACTGGGCAACTAATAGCAATTTAGATAGTTCTGTACAAATTTAGAGACACGAGATGCAAAACCATGACTGTATTCCAACACATTTTTCTTGTCAGAACCATTTAAATCACCATCTTACACAAGTACATATTGAAACTCAAATTTAAGCATTTTATTTTTATGTACATTTCATTTGTCCAGAAATAAAATATCTAAATACAGACAGACTGTAATGTTGTATATGTATAGCTTTCAACAATACTTGAGCTGAATAAATGCTTTGTACATTAAGTTTGTCTTTTTAATGGGGTTCACAGCTACATTGATAGAATGGATTCCTCATATCCTTTTTTTTTCTTTTTTAACCAATAACAAGCAGAGAGACAAGTACATAGTTAATATTAGTAAGCAGCTCAAATAACACTTGGTTAAACTATGTACAATACAAACCATTCATACAAATGAAGACTAGGATATTGAATTTGTTACAATATGTGTAGTAAAGATAAGACAGACACATAACTTACATGGTGTCTGTCAGGCATTTCCCTTCTTATATAATGATCAGAACTTATTTTAAGCAACCTTAGCTGGTCTCAACTTTGCAAAAGTCCAATGATTGGTGATGAAATCTGTAATCCAGTGTCTGCCCACATGTAAATTCCAAATGTTTGCTCATCTTTACTGAGAACAGGCTCCCTCCACAGAAAAAAATGAGCCATCTTGTATCACCTTGAATGTGCCTACTGAATGCTGGAAAAAGTTACTACACTTGTTGTGTTCATAAAATAAAGAATACTGAGCTCTAAAGACACATTTTTTTTTCCAATTAACAAGCATATACTCCTACAGTAGTATTTACCAGTACAGCTACTCCAAGCAGTAGAAATGCATGAGTGGGGATTATTGATTAGCATGTACTCAAGACTTTAAAGGAGATTTCCATAACAGCAAGTGCTAAAAACCATTCACTGTCTAGTTAATCCTTTTGCTTGATGATCGTTTATCCTGAACCATTATGAGTCAGACAACGAAAGCCCTCTTGACAACAATCATGACGGATGCCAGCTGAAATGTATATGAGAGTGTGTCTGTGTACATCTATGTGTGAGAGCATGTCTTCAAGTGTGGCTTTAGAATCTGTGGTGATTTACAACTATACTGAGAGATGAAGCTGACTGGGCAGAAATTACATCAGATTGTTTTCCACGAGCGTATTTGCAGCCAGTTGACGAGAGCAGCAGTGTAGACACATTCCAGGCAACAGATGGGACCTTCTTCTTGAGGTAACAGCCCTGTCATGTGACCTTGAATTCCTCAGGCTTCAGTCTCACCCCTACATTCATCCTCATCCAGAGGGGAAGTAAGGTGTGTCGCTGTGGTAGTTGTAGTCGGGGCACACTTTCTGTACGAGTTTATAATCTGTACTATAAAAGGAAATGTAAATACAGATCACCTTAAAGGGCTTGGAGCAGAGCCAGGACACATGACTTTGGGTCTGCTCCTGGTAACAGGTTTTTGAAGGGTCATAGTTGCAGAGTGTGTTCTTGGTAGCCTTGTCAACCTTTTCATATTCAATGCGACAATTAAAGGACTTGGAATCTTTGGCATCTATCACGGTTTGCTGTGCCAAGTCGAATTCCACTATTTTCGTAGGGGGCACCAAGCTGACAGATACGTTCCCTTGACCAGTGGAATTATGCCTGAAATAAACACTAAATGTCCCATTGCCATGATCTACAATTTTCCCAGTTATCAATAGGTTTAGCTTCACTGTTTTGATGTTGGAATGAAAATCACCCCATCCAAACATTTTCTTAAACTTGCCCGTCTTAACAATGGGCCTTCGCTTGGCCCTGGGCCGAGGCTCTTGAAGGTCTGTGGAGTTCCTCAGCCAGTCCCAGAGGTCTTGCTCAGAATAAGGTTCTGGGGTGTCATATCGCAGGTCTAAATCTGTATCATTTTCTTTGCCACGAAAAGTCTGTGACAGGAGTCGGCTGATAGACAAGTCTTTGCTGCTTTCTGTCCATATATGCTTTAGTGTGGATTTGCTGCTTCCTGATTTTAGAAGTTCTGACTTTCCACCGTTTGTTAAATTGGCACATGTGACCTGCAAATGGAACAGAAAAATGGCATTTACATCTCTGTATCTGAGAACACCCAACACAAAGATCCAAGCCCTTTCTCAGAGGCTGGGAATTAAAGTACCTTCAGCACCTAGCCAATATTTATTAGTCCGTGATAAAGTACCACTTCTATTTCATACAATGATGGAAGAGAGGGGGTGTAGATGGATAAAAGCCACTAAACATGAGAGAAAGACTATATAAAAACATTTGACGAGAAAAAGGCCACCTAACATGAATAAAAGCAAATTAAATTCAAACATAAATCACACTAAAGTAATTACTTCTCAGCACCAAAATCCAAACACTCTTAAAATAAAATTTTACAAATGATTATGTTACTTTTTTTACTTCAAGATCACCATAAGCTTTATAAGAGTATGATTCTCAGAAATATGTCAACTGACGTACTATAGGCTTTTGGTAGTCCATAGCCACAGTCACATAAGGAAAGTTAGTTTGGCAAGGAGGCTGTAGTATATTTTATCTGGTCAAAACAAAATAACATGTTTATGACCACCCATTATTAGCAAGAAATATACTGTATAAGACAATTTTTTCCATTAAGGGATTTAAAATGCAATCTAGGAAGAAAAACATTAACTGATAAGAGTAGTGCAGATCTTTTGATTTTAGAGTTTATTTTTGTCTTTGTTTGTTTTGTTTCAATGAAATTTAATCAATTAGTCAAACATCCAAATCTGTACCTGCCTAATTCTATAGGCATTGTTCTTATTGCAGCCTCTATATTTATCTTTAGTATAAAAGAAATGAATACATATCCTAGTCTCTAGAATTACATAGATAGTTTCCCATTCTTCAGGTGGCAAAAAGAATAAATACAAGCATGCATTTGGTAATGGCTTGGTACTTGTATCTCATCATCAACACAGTTGATCAAGGAGAGAGGCTGTAATGAGATGCATCATGGTGCACTAGCTCATGAAGCAGTAATGAAATTATCCCAAAGAAGAAGTGAAAAGGGATTTAGAGTGCATTTGCCAGCAGCATACAGGGAGTAAAAAAAAAAAAAAAAGGGAAGTGTCAGATTTCAAGGAGAAAGAACCAACCTATTGAAGAGGATGCTAAGATTCTGATCGCAGAACAACCTCCAATTTTCAGGTAGAATAGAAATTTACTTCTAAATTATACTCTCCACAGCTATAGTGATTATGACTCTGGAGTCTGACACCCGGAATTCCAATCCAGGCTGTGATCCTTCACAGCTGTATAGTGTGGGCAAGTTGCTTAACTTGTTTACACTTCTGTTTTTCTCTTCTACAGAGTAGGAGAATGATGCCGCTTTCCCTCACATGGCTGTTTTGAGAATTAAACAGGACACTCCATTTAAAGCACTAACGGACAGTCACCTGGACACGATGAGTGTTCAACATTAGTATTCTAACTATTATCATCCTCAAACATTTTATCTCTGAATTCCACTGGGTAATATTTTATGTAAATGAATAACTTACAGTAGGATTTGAGAGCAAAGGGTATCTTTATAAGAAAATCTCCCTTTTATATAACCAAAAACCTAAAGCAAACAATTTAAATACATATACACTTTTGAAAGTGCTGCTGTGACAATCTAAAAACATAACAAGTTGAGTAGATAGTAAAACTCAGGTTAATAAGACATGAGCATAAGTTCATCTATTAAACTGTTCAACTATCAAATGCAATGCAATTTATTAGCCTTCAGTGGTGGGACGTGAACAGCTTCCAGTGGTGCAGACAGTCAAGAAACCTCTCTGGAATATCTCAGTTTGGGTACAGAATCAAAGCAGGTTGTAGTCATCAACACTGCCTTCAATATTCTTATTCTCTCTTCCCTTCCCTTTCAGGGCAATGTCTAAAAGAGAATATCAGTCATGAAAAATCAGGGAGGGTCCTTAGGAAAGTCCCCAGATCTGTTCAGTATACACAACATTGATTCATTTTGTCTTATTAATTCAATAACTATATAGTGAGATTCTGCTAATATTCAGTAAAATAATAGTAATACAAAGGTAAATGAGACATGGTTCTTGCCCTCAAGATGTTCAAAATCTAATAGTGAAATCAGTTAAGCAAATAGCAGTGTGATGTAACCAACACTATGTATGATATTCTTGGAGTCATAGTCAAAGTTAAAAGGTAGAGAAGATGTAACAGAGGAGATGATACTCAGATCTGGCAGATAAAAAAGAGGTCCAGAACTTCAACAGATAGTGAATAGGCCAGAGAAGTTCTCCTAAGTATAAGGAACATACTATGTAAAAGTAAAAAGTTGAGAAGGAACATGTCACACGTAAGAATGGAAAATTGTTTCTTACCTCTGAACATTAGGGAGAATTGACTGGGAGGATAAAGAGAAGAAGAGGTTGCAAGAAGTCAGCAGAACCTGAAGAAGGTAGGCTAGGGTCAAATTGTGAAGGTTCTAGGGTCAATTTGTGAAGGTTCTAGGGTCAATTTGTGAAGGCATTTAAAATTATTATTACATATAATGGGGAATCCCTAAATTTAGGCATGTTTTGCTTTTAAGTAGGTCATGCTGGCTGTAGAAAAATCACCGATTGGATATTGAAAGGTGGATTGGTAGGGAGAAAACTTGAGGGAATAATTAGTTAAATAACAAATTGCAATACTTCATTCGAGAAAGTAAATGAGCTTGAACCAAGGCAGTGGCAGAGAAAAAGAGAAAGAAAGAATGGATATAAGAGATATTTTAGAGGTAGGATTAACTCAACTTGATGATTTACTGGCTAAGCAGGAGCAGGAAAAAGTTGCGAATTAATGAGTTTGCTCGCACCTATAAGGAATACAAAAGTAACAAGTTAAAAAAAAAGTATAAACACTTGAAAAGAAGCCTCTTGATTTTTGAATTCACTACAAAGGACCTTCTTGAAGCAAGTTTCAGTAGTGGTAAAGAGACGATGTAAGATGACAAAGAACAGCAGCAAGCTTAACACATCTATCCCCAGATGCAATCAGGAATCCTTGGCTTTCTCACTCTATTATATTGCTTACATCTTAAGCATTTTCATTTTTGCAACACATAAATGTACACATAAAATTGAAATCGATTTTGAGCCTTACTGAATAAACAATACCATTTTTTTAAGAAAACCCTTATACTGAGAACACCCTGTACCATTGATTTTACAAACGTAATAAAAGAGTTTCTTTTTAAAAGTCACCTAAAGATCCTTCCACGTCAGTATATCAAATGATAACAGAGGTGGCAAAGACTATGGCATAAAATGAGACCAAAAGAAAAATCTGACAATTTCTAATTGACTAAATTCCAAAAAGGCAAAGCATCGTGAACCTTCTTTTCTACAAAGAGTAATTTTTCCTATAACAGTGAAAACACCAAAGTTACTTCCTAACTGAATATAATTTTCCAAGGCAAAAGTGGCCAATGCCCGCCCACTCCAAAGGAGTTGACCCACTAGTCCAGTGATACCATTTCCACAAATTATGTGATTTTCCTGTTTTAGAAACAATGAGAATCATAAAGACTCAACATGATTAGGTATATGCATTTTAAAACATATGTTTCTTTTGAGAACATTCAAATATAGGTGCAAAGAGAAGGGTCATTTTCTTCAACCGTAAACAAAGACAGAGCTAGGATCTAACATGAAGGGAGCATGTCTGGGGCAGGACCTGTGTGTGGAGCTGTGGAGAAAAGACTACTATTGACTGGTGGGAGTATAAGCATATAAGAAGTTGCAATGATCTTGATCTAGCTCCTCCTTTATATACCTCAGGGCCATGCTTTCACATTGCTTTCTCTAACATCTTTTCATTGCAGGCTTACAATCATAATGTCAATATATTATCTTTTAAAATATTGTTGAAAGGCACCACTTGGGAAAAATAAACTTCACTGCCACTTCAACTATGCTCCTGGCCTTATGAGATTTTATACAAACATTTCACTCTTTTACATGTACATCTCCAACTAGAGGTGCCTCCAGATGTCTGTGTACCTCTTTTTACAAAAGAGCAATAAGATGCCTGTTAATTTCTACCAAACCACACATTTACTGTTGATCTATTACTGTTCAATATAAATTATCTCGATTACTTTGAAAATCATGTATTTATTTCATCAACTGTATGAGTATTTAAGCCAAACAAAAATTTTAGATAACCTGATGCTTAAGCAATATCTCTCATTAGTGAATAACTAATCAACAAAACGGCCTTGCTCTGTGATTACAACTTCATTTTGGCAGCTTTATGATTTCCTAGGTTGAATATATGTTGCATACTATTAACTGCTATTGGTTAAGGACATACTATATTCCAGACATTGTAATTAGCATCTTACATATGGCATTGCATTTCATTTAAACCACACACACGCACTCACTCATTCACTCACTCACACACAGACTTTAAGATCAATATTGTTATTTTCAGCTTACAGGCAGAGATGTGGAAGCTCAAAAAAGACTTGTCCAAGATTACTGCCGGTAAATGAAAGAGCTACTGCTTAGCTACTCCACAGGGTATTTCCTTTATTTTTAAAATCATTTTAATCATTCAATTGTACATTAATATATGTTTATCAAAACATTTAAACATTATAGGATTTATGAACTAAAAATTAAAAGCCTATCTTCATCATCAACCCCTGTTCCCTTACAATCCCACCTCTCTCTCCAAAGGTAAAACCTCAAATTTTTGATGTATATTGTTTCTAAATATTTTCACATTTTTTCATGTATAAATATTTTACATAAATAGTGTCATATTTTATGATTTGCATTTTTCCAGTCAACAAAATATCTTAGATATTTTGCTAAATACGTCTTAGTACACCCAGGTATATCATCTTTATTAAATGGGAAATAGAATTTTAGAATATGAATGTATCATACTTCTATTTTGGGGATACCTTTTGTGATAGATCCCTAATTATTACATTGTTTCACAGCCAGGTTACCTAGACTTATTTTTTTAGCCTTGATTCCATTGGTTTTTCTGTTCACTGTTGCTTCAGATAACTTACTCCCTCCTCTCTTGAGCTGGATTTTCATTTCTATGGTTGTATAGATTTGTGTGATTCTTTTAAAAAGAGTTCAAAAGAGATAAACTATCTGAGTTGTCCCATGCCTAAAAATGTCTTTACTGGCCATAGGCTTACACTGGGCAGAATAGTCATTCATCTCTTAACTCATTTTGTTGTGTTTTATTTTCTTCTCTCTCCAAAAAATGTAGGATTTTTTTCTATTTCAGGTATTGTGAAATCCCACAAGGTGGGCTACATGTGCTCATGCTTTCTCCAGACCCTTTCTTAACTAGTTTAGGGAAAAGCATACAGATATCTATAGACACGTTAGACTCTTTTTCATAGAGTTCCACCAAGAGGACTATAATCTCTTTGAGGGATGCTCTTTCTGTATTATGCCATTTTGTAACTTGGGAGAGAGAGTACTTCGCATAGAGTAAGTACTCAATAAATTACATATATGGTTTATATTCTTATTTACATCTATTTCAATAGTGAAGGTTCATTGATTCTTTAGCCACAGCCAAGATTTTGGTGGGATATGTGGCCCATAGAGGTTTCTCTCCTACAAGTTTAGAGCATACACTTCATTGACAATACTTGGAGTTCCTGTATTATATGTGATAAGCCAGAGGAAATGGGTTAGTATTTTAATACATCAAAAACACATCATTTCCTTCTGCTACAAAGCAGTGCTCCAGGAGTAGCAGTGCTGCCTTAACAATAGAAAAGCAGAAAAGGAACTCATGCCTCTCCCTTAACCTAGTAGTTGCTGGAGGCTGTATTGCATAGAAACTAAGAAAATGGGGTTTGCAGTCAGAGATCACAGGGCTAAATCCAAAATCTGCTGCTTTATCACCAGTGACCCCTTAGAGCCATATTGTTTTCCAACTAGAAAATAGAGATGATACCTTACTCACTGTGTTTTCGTGAAGATAAAATAAAAGCTTTTATATGTGGCACAAATAAAAGTATGGAAAGTAGTATGAGTTCAACACCTGAGAGCTATCATGCCTAGCTAGGTTATGAAGCCCTGAAGAAAAGGAAAACAAGGCTTTCAGAATGCACACGGCTATTCTATCCCCATCTTCTGACTGGAGACATTACATCTGCTCAAACGGTCCAAACAAACTGAGATGGAAATTAGCATAATTGTAACAACTCTGTGGTCATCTTTAGTAGTAGGTGGTGGTAGGAGACCACCCTGATTATGTACATTACAATTTAGTATTGGCAAATATTGGCAATAATTTATCTTTAACCTAACAACTTTAAAAGAAGACATTCTGATCAGCCTGCACATTCCATGCCATCCTTAAAAACTAGAAACATGGTATGTTTCCATCACTTGAAGAAATGGCTAAGAATTTTAGTATGTTACTCCATGAGTTCTCATGATCCCATGCAGGACGGCTCACTTCCAACATAGGGCACCAACTATTCCCTACATTATTGTATTGGAGATTGGTCCTGAGTCATAGGTAATTGAGTACCTCACAGGTTTGTATAACTATACAGTTAGTTTTCCCTTTGATTCTTGCTCCTGTAGGTCCTCTCATGAAAATTATCTTGAAAAAGTTTTTGGTTCTTTAACTGCAGGAGAAAAAGCATGCCTTGTGAAGAGCCATGAACTACTGTTTCTGCTACTGAGAAACAGAATTTTTCATCTTATAAAAATATTGTCTCTTCCCTCATGCTCACCTTTATAAACATATAGATATACATATAAGTTTTGATATATAGACACATTAACATTGGTGAGAAATTAAAAATTATATTCTACACAGTCCCACTTAACCCATTCTCTCAAAACATAATTACAGATTACCTTACCCAGATTTGCATTGCAAAAGTTGCTTCTTTTTTTAGCATTTTACATTACTTCCATTTAAAATGTATAAGGAATATCTCATGTGAGTACTCCTGGATACTTGGTTATAATAATGAACAAAACACTTAAAATAACATGTTGAAAAACTATTTCCTGTCTGAAACAAAGCCACTTCAGCATTATTTTTTCATTATACATAAAGAGATTTTAATTTGTCAGTAAATCTAGCTGTCTTTAAGGAAAAGACAAATATTGCATATGTAGGAATAGCTGGGTTAGATTCAGGGTCTTTCTTTCTGAACTGGAGGCCAATATGAGTGATTGTCCATAATAAGGCATGTACATGGAGGCTTTTGAAAGTTTATAGCTTCTTAAAGCCCAACAAAGTACACACCTATCTAGAATGGACCAAATGAGGAAGGACTGACTCACTTTCCAATCCTATTTCCAGCAACCTATACATACATATGTTCTCATATACAGCGATGGTATAAGAGAACATACTGAATTCACTTTATCCAATAGAACTCAAATTCCTCAAGAAATAATAACTTTGATATTTTTGAGACAATATGCCTACTTAACACCCTTTGATTTTCCAGAGGTTGATCTGAAAACCCTCCAAAAGACAGAGGAAGAAGTCGTTATATAAAGAAAGTGATAGAGACTAGTTGCAATGGAATATCATCCCTGTACCATTTAGATCCTGGATTCATTCAAAAATTCTTCTAGGACTTCTTTCTTATCAGGCTAGAAGGCGTGGAGACTGATCAGAGCTTCATAGGTACAGAGTGGACAACAAGGCAGACGATCAACCCAGAAATACAAAAGGGGATGCAGATTCTGGAAATACGGTCCCTCCACATTCCTGTAAAAGTACTGTAAACTGGGAATCTCCAGCTTCCTGAAGTGGAACAAATCCAATGTCCTGTGAACAGACAAAACCAACAAAGAGAATCGACCCCTCACCCTTTTATCAAAGGATGGTGATGCTGGAGTTTTAGTTAGGTAAAACCTTTTGACATTGAGTAAATATATATCTTTGGATCATGCCTTGACCAGAGCAAGATGTGGTAAAGCATATCCAGCCTAGAGCACCAGGCCCCACTATGGCTCTAAGGCATAGCTCAGGGAAGACACAACTCATGCACTGAAGGAACTTCAAAGGTCACTATGTCCATGAGAAAACAATTCCCTTGAAAGCTCTTAAACCAACCTGTTCTTTTCTAAAGTCCCTCTGATAAGATTAGCATCCATTCTTTGATATTTGTTTCTTCCATGTAACATTCTTAGCACTCGGGAAACACAAATCTCTTACCCAATTATTGCCAGTTTTGGAACCAGATACACCATGAGTCTGGGCTACATTTCACTTCGGTCTTGGCCCTACCCTTTTCCCCTATTCCCAGTTTCTTAAAGCATGGCATGTGGAATCTCATATCAAAAACCCAAGTGCTGAGGGAAAAGGATGCTTAGGCAGAGAGATCTCATCAACAAGGAAAAAGATGACCTCTGGATTTAGGTGCTGTGGCTTTAAATTAATCAGATGTAAAACTGAGTGGTATGCCTAGATTCCAAAAAGAAAAGTACTTGGCTCTTTCTGTTACCAAGGAAATTAAGTGGACCGTTTCACTAAATCAAAGAAGGATATTCACCCAGATTATGTTACAGGAGGAGAAGAGATGGGTCATGGAGAGATAGAGCAAACAGAGCCCAAAGAGACTAAGGACGATGTAAGAGTAGTCACAATAGAAAGGATGGATGGATGAAAGTGTGTGTGCAAGCAGAGCTCTGAGATTCCCTTGACCTTTAATGTACTTTAAAAAGACTTATCACAGCATTAATGTGAACTGCTGTGAACACTGTGGATAGAAGGAATCATAGGAGAATTGAACGAAAGACAGGCTGTCAGAGTAGAATTTCCTCTCCTCCCCGACCCCCCACCCCATTATGTCCCCACATGCATATTTCCAAACTCTGAGAGGGAGTTTACCCTTTTCAAAAGAGCTGGGTAACACTCCACCTGCCACTAGAGGGCACAGCTAGGACATCTGACAGCTGTCTCTATTCCTGGTGCTGAAGTCAGATGGAATTGTGTCACTAGGGGCCCCAGAGCTCTTTGAAAAAAAGAAGATGGACCAGGAACCTTTGTGGTACCTGCTGACTGTTGCAGCCCCTGGAAGCTACCTCTTCTATGAGCTGCAGAGACCAGGAAGGTCACTGTTGCTCAAGAAACTACTACAGAAGCCATCAGCAACTAAAGAAGCAGTTGTGAGCCTTCGATTCCTCACAGAGGGTATGTTCAGGGTCTAGGTCAATGCAGTGTATTTCTACATCTCCAGCTGCATTTTGGCTACTCTTCCCTTTGGCCTCAGAGTTCAGATCACATCGGACTTTTTTATGTGTTCTCTTTCTTCCAACTTCAGGACCTTTGCATGGGCTGCTTCTCCATCCTGGAATCCTTTCTACCCACTCCCATTTGCTTAGCTAACTCCTACTCACCCTCTAGCCCAACCTAAAGTTCATTTCTATAGGAATGGTTGATCCTCTCAGAGCACCTTGTGCTATTTTTGTTCATAAAAGTAATACTATTATCTATATCTATACCTATATCCTTATCTATCTATCATCTATCTATCTATCTATCTATCTATCTATCTATTCATCTTCTTTCTCTGAACTGTCATCTCCATGGGGGTGGGAGTGGTCATTTAATACCTTAGTCACTATTACTACACTTTATAAAATGCCAGGTTCCAAGTAGGTGCTCTATAAATATCAGTTGAATGAATAAATGCATGTTTGAATGGAGTGCCTACCTACACCTAATGATATTCCTTCACAGATGAGCTTGCCCCATAAACAGATAAACAGCTCATTTTCTGGCATAAATAAAAGTGTTTATATTGTAAGCCTTCATGAAGGCTTTGTGTAATTCTGTAAACATCCACAGTGGTGCAAGAGAAAAGGTGATAGTTTTCTAAGAAAATACAAGTGAGTTGATGCTATAGGTCATTATAACCAGACAGGAATGTTACATCAAAAGTCTCCAAATAAATGTGAGTATTATTTAAATCAAAGTGAATAAGAGCAAAAATGCCTATATTAACATAACTGTATTTTGGAGGCTTTACAAATATCAGAAAAGCTTAATGAAACAATGAGTGTGGTCTCTTGGATGGCAGGAAAGTTAGTGTCATCTTCTGGATTTTCTCTCTTGAATTTCCAGAAATTTGATGCTAAGACAGAAATGAAAGAAAATGCTGATGGGATTCTAAGAGCAGAGGTTCCTTCAACAGGAATCTGCCAGACTTTCCGGGGGCATTATCTTTGCACTATTCAAGTGGATACTGTATTGACAAATAATAATTGAAATAGGCAGTTAGGCATGTGTAGGCTATTTCTTTGCATAAATGCCCACTTTCTTGGAAAATGCAGTGGGGTTTTATAAACTTCAAGCAATACAACCAGTTTTATGGATGTGTTTGCAAAGGCTCAAATGGAGCTATAAAAATGTTCATTAACAGTACAAATTAAATTGTTATTAAAAAATATGAGTCTTACAGGCATGTTTGGCTTTACTCTAGAGTTGACAGAGTATAAATACAGTACAACTGTGACATTTCTGCTTTTTGTCTATATCACTAAAATCCATGATTGTTGAGAGTTAGAATCACAAAACATCTGAAGCTAAAAGGGACCTTGAAAATAATTTCATGATTTAGGAAGCTGAGTCCCATAGAGCTGAAGTAACTCACCTAAAGTTCCCATGGTGGTTAGGGGCAGAGTTAAAACTATAGTGAAGGTTTCCTAGTATTCAGTCCACTCTTCTTGAGTTCCAAAGTTTCCGTAAGAGCTGGTACCTTATGTCTCCTCCAGAGTTTACTGAAACTGGAAATCAGGGTGTCAACTTCAAAATAAGGAACTGGCTTATCTTTGCTCTTACTTTTGTGGAAGGAGGGGATACTATGGAAATTTGCCATCATTTGCTAACCCTGAAACAAAGAGGCACAAACCCAGGGAGTGTATCTCAATTACAGCTTGGAGTCTCCTGGATTGACTATGTGCACAAACCTATGCTCAGATCTCCTGAGACTTAAGTCTGAACAGTGACTGCTCTGAAGGGAGAGAGAATCAAAATGAGCAAACAGTTGTCATAGGTTTTCAGTTAAGCAAATGATAACACAGAGGGAGTTATTCTTTAGTCTCTAAAAGAGAAAGTGCTTTATATTTGTTTCCAAAAAATTTGTCAGTTCCTATTTTCAGAAGACTTATTATTTTTTTTTTTAAAAAAAAGCAAAGTTAAAGCAAAAGTTTGTCAGATTCTCTCTTCTATAAGTCCATCAGCAAGCATTTGTTAAATAACCATGATTTTTTTTAATTTTAAAAAATTAACCTCAGGGAAGTTATTGTACTCAGTCTAAATCTGTATGTCTGCTCATTCTAGATAACCTACATCAGTACTTTAGACTCTCTTGTAGATAAGGTCCTACTATTTTGGAGCTGCCCTCCTGTTATGAGCCTTGAAAGTCAGTGATTCCCAAAAGAGATTTACTAAAGTAAAGCCAGGGTAACGTGAGCTGTAATATATACTGAGGATTATAACAGAATTGGTAGTGGGGGTGTTGGAATGTGTACTGTATTAAAAAGCTTATTCCAAGTGTATCATTGATTTGCTTCTAGTCAGAATATTTATTTCATAGATTGACATAATGTTAAAGGAAGGTGTGAGATATATGTTTTTTTCTCAAAGTGGAGGCTGGTTTAAACAGTCAAGAAATGTATTTACAAGTGAAATCATCTTTTGCTAAGTAATCTTGGTTCTTTAGACAGACTGCAAGCATGATCTATCTTAGTTGGAATCTGCACAGAAAACAGTATTTATGTTTATACAGTATTGTAATTTTAAAATTTCAATATAATTTCCAACTTACAGAAAGTTGCAAGAAACTTCCATACACTCTTTACCCAGATTCACCAATTAATTCCATTTGATCACACGTCATTTTATTGCTTTCTCTCTCTTTCATTCATATACACATGTATATTTATATGTACATGTAAATATGTACACGTTTATATGTACACGTGTGTGTTATCTACATTTCTGTGCGTCTAGGCCATTTTCAAAGTAAGTTGGAGACAGCATGCCAATTTCTTAAAGAAGTTCTAAAGTAATTCCTGAGAAATATTACATTTTCTTATATACACATAATACAGCTATCAAAAAAAATTAACCTTGATACTTTACTGCAATTTAATCTATAGTCAATCAAATTGTCCCAACAATACCCTTTACACTTACTAATTTTTCTGGTCCAATCCACTGTCATGCATTGCATTTAGTTCTTATGGTCCTTCAGTAGCCTTTCTTTCTGTTTCTTGTCCTTTACATTTTTGTAAAATGTAAACATTACAGGCTACTTAATTTGTGAAATGTTCCTCAGTTTGGGTTTGTGCCCTGCAAATCACTTTATAATAAAGTTCTAGAGCTTTCGACTGACAAAGACGATAATGGGAAAAGAGTGTTCCTGGATTTGACAGTGAAGGAAGCAATGCTTTGAGTAGTTGTAGAGAGAATAATATTATTGTACTATGCTAAATCATAGCCTAGCAAGTCATTTGGACTATTTAATATAATTTTACAGATAATTAATTTGCATTATGTATAATTGTTTTACTATTTTTGATAATAAACTCATTTAATTTTGTCATTTTATGGCTCTTTCATTTCACATTTTGTTTAAATGAAGCTAAAGTTTAAAAAAAAAAAACCTGTTTCCTGGATTAACTAATCAATCTGAGGCTGACATTCTTTTAAGTCAGAAGGATTTTTAAAGTAATATTTGCATAGTATTTATTTTCCCATCAAAAATTAGTATGTTATATGAGTAGATTGAACTCTGACAACCTCCCTGGGATGTTGATACCAATACTCCAATGATAGGTTGGAGGAAACTAAGACCCACTGGCAAAGAGACTTCCTTTGAATCACACATCCAAGAAGCAACATTCAGATTCTGTGTCAAAAACCCCAGATTGCTCTGCTGTTACCACAATGTACTGCTATTTAACAAGAGTATACATGGTCATTCAGTTCCTTGAATGGGCATGAGCCAGTTGACCTTGACCAAGTAGAGGTATCCTCATGCTTCAACCCTGTATGGAGAACTTCAAGTATAACTTGAATCATCATTCTTCCAAAAGAGCTGACTAGCATATCACTGTTCATTACCAACTAGGTACTCAGGTATACAGACACTCAGTTAATTTCAAAGCCATAATCTCTTAAACCTCAATTTTCTCATTATAATTGATATGAATACCTTGCCCCAGTATTATTTTGAGAATTAGAAACAATGTATGTGAATAGTTCTTCTCAACAAATGGTAGTTGTTAATAATACTTGCTCTGATTTGGTTTTTTAAAAACTCATCCAGATAGTTACATTGATCCGTGTGGTTATTTTGTATAGAAGAGTCTAATTTCCATAATTTAAAGTCATGTAGAAAAAACTGTACATTTTAAGGTATCTTGGAGTAGTGGTAAAAGCAGAGGCTCTGGAGCCAGGCCATAGGCTCTCATTCCAGCTCTTAAAGGCAGATGCCCTTGTCCATGGGAATTGCCTAAATGGTGACATCCCAAGTCATTCTGGCAACCAGTGCACTGCTATTCCTTTGAAGTGGTAATACTCCAAGCGCAATATGATTTTCACTAATGATCCTAGTTTTAGAATGTGAAATTATGACTTTACAAAGAAACTTGATTTAAACTGTAGATTTTTAAATTTTTCTTTTCCTTCCTTCCTTCCTTCCTCCCTTCCTTCCTTTCTCTTTTCTTTCTTTCTTTCTTTGTCTTCCTTCCTTTCTTTCTTTTTAATGATACAGTATAGAGAAAGACCACCCAATGCCCCCACCAGAGTTGTACTATCTAATCCATGACTTTTTTTTTTTTTTTCCGATACGCGGGCCTCTCACTGTTGTAGCCTCTCCCGTTGCGGAGCACAGGCTCCGGACGCGCAGGCTCAGCGGCCATGGCTCACGGGCCCAGCCGCGTACGTGGCATGTGGGATTTTCCCGGACCGGGGCACGAACCCGTGTCCCCTGCATCGGCAGGTGGACTCTCAACCACTGCGCCACCAGGGAAGCCCTCCATGACATTTTTGATGTATTCTTTACAGAGCATCCCATTAGAGTTCCAGAGAAACCCTTACTTTCTATTATGTCAACGACACCTTTGTTCTCCTGGAGCCATCGTCAGCTCTCAAGCACTGAACCATGAAGCAATATCTCTGTAACTAGGCCAAATAGGCCATGACCTGACAGGCTATAAAGCGGTCATTATCTCCTATTAAATCTGAAATCTGCGCTTTGCATATTTTAAAACAACTATCCAGTTGCGCTATAGAGGTACAACTGCCAAATGACTAATTAGATTTTTAGGAAACTATAAAGAGAACCAAACTGCTTTCTACTGTGCCAAAAACAAAGTCAATTCAGATTTACTTTCTCTCCTCCCCTGTTTTTATCCTCACTCTCTGGCAGTCAGACCAAAAATATTTTAATAACCGATAAATAGACTTCTATTGCATAATTTAACTGTATAAAACCAAGTCGGGGTTTGTTATATGGGTGCCAAAGCAGTCCATGTTGTGCACTTTTGGGCTGCTTTCTTGTATAGTTGCACAGAATACTGTAGATGGTTGGCACCTAATACTTGCTTTGTTTGGTCACTGTGATTACAAAGAAGGTTTTATAAAATGTAAAATGACTGAATGGGCCACTTAAATGTCAAAGCTCAGAAGAGATTTGCTTTTATGGTTTAAAATTTGTGTCTTTTTTTTCCTTCCCTGCTCCCTGGAGATGTCTAAGTAACTCATTTCGCATAGCTTTAATGGTAGAGATGTAAGGGACTTTAGAAAGATTTGTAATAGGATTGAAATATAACTATATAAAATATCCTATTAACTCTTGCCCCCTGTTTTACATTTTGAAGATTTTTAACTAAACTCTTGAAGCTCAGTACCTATGATGTCATTAAACATTTTTCACTTCAGTGGATTGTGACTCTGGAAAATTTGTAACTACTCTTGTCAGCAGGGGATTAAACTTTCAGGGAATAAATTAAATTCGGTTAAAGTGTCTAACAGAGTTTTCAGATGAGTGCTTCATTCAAGTAGCACAGAAACATGTTAACTTTGAAATGAAACTCTAGTTAGGTAAATAACTTTTGTCAAGAACCTATTGCGTAGGTGCTGCACTGCTCTAAGCCTACTTTATTAATATTGGTTTGCAATCTTCAGTACAGGTGCAGAAAGGAATTTTAAATGCAATTAAAGCTGAGCTAGAAGGTCACACAACTACGTTTTAATCAAAAGCTGAGTTCATGCCTGCTTTACATATAATATGTGCAAAGAAAGATCCCCTTTTCACATTGAATATGACTACATAAATACTCTGTTTTGAGAGAGGGCAAATGCGCTTCAAGAAGAAATGCAAAGGAATAACACTGTCGCATTATAAGAAATGTTATAAGCACCTAAAGAAATATCGTGCCAGGAATACATTAATATATTATTAAGTATTACGAGTTATGACTTTTTAAATAAACCCTGAATATGTTTATATGTGTGTGTGTGTAAGTACACACACACATCAATATGGGGTTTTTGTGTCTGCACACACACACATATACATACACACATGATCCAGTTTTTTAATTTTATAGTTTAACATTTATGAGGGAAATCTAGAATCCATTATTCTCAAATCCATTTAAAACTAGACATAAATGTTGTAAAAAGCAAAATGTTTGCCATTATTCAATCGTATTCACAAGTGGTAGCATAAAATAGGGCAAGAAGATAGGAAATGAGTATACCTGGAGGCATCCTTAATTCAAGAGAAAGGATGTATCATTTCCAAAGTCGTACTTTTATGCTCCCTTGGGAGCCTATGAATAGAGGAGAAATATAGGGAGAAGGATATAAGAATAAGAAAACTTGAGTAAGAGAAGAAATGGCTACCTTTCCTATCACGTTCAACCAATTACCTTGGCATGTTAAATCGTTAACAACTGTATCAACACCAGGATGAGTGCTGGGGCACCTGACAGTGTCCCGGAGCCTTCCTTCTGTGCTAGTCAACTCTTCAGGTGCTGGACTTTAGGGAGGGGAAGGAATTGTCCTGGGGGGAAGGGCCAGAGACTAGAGTGGCCAGAGTGCCCAGAATAGCAGAGAGAAGTATGGGGGACACTCTAATGGCTCAGGACAGTGGCTATTTATCAATTAATACATGAGTATTTAAATAGTTTAACACTGATGCATACTAGCTGAATATCCATCCTCTTTTGTTCATCAGTTACAGTTCACCATTCATCAGCCTACAACACAAATACAGGTTATCCTTGAATCCCATGAGGGTTAGGGGAAGATCCTCAGTGTAGTCAAAAATCCCCGCAGAGGGACTTCCCTGGTGGTTTGGTGGTTAAGACTCCATGCGTGGTTAAGACTCCATGCTTCCACTGCAGAGGGTGAGGGTTCGATCCCTGGTTGGGGAACTAAGATCCCACATACCCTGTGCTGTGGCCAAAAAAACCCCCCAAAATCCACATAGACCTTGTAGTAGGCCCTCCATATTTGCAGTTCCTCCACATCCGTGGTTTCAACCAACCACAGATGGAGTGGTACTATAATATCTACTACTGAAAAAAATATGCAAATACATGGACCTGAAAACTTCAAACCTAAGTTGTTCAAGGGTCAACTGTATATCTCAACAGTATTCATTTAACTCCAAAGGCCAAGGAATTCAGAATGGCTAAAAGGCAATGGAAAGCACAGAAATATACTTTCTTTACTAGTTACACTTCTGTAATGCATTGGTATAATTCTTCTGAATTATTGCTATCTGATAAAATAAACTGGATCAAAATCTACTCTACTTAATCATGTTTAGTTATAAATTTTCTAAGTAAATATTTTTGTTAAACTAACCCTTTCATGAGATTATGAAACAATGTTGGTCCTTTTTTTTTTGTTTGTTTTGTTTTTTTTTTTAATCCATTAATCCTAATCCCACAGCTTAGGGTTTGGAAAAATTATATTAGCTAAATTCCCTTCCCTGGTACTTTTACACAGAGAATTATAGATTAATGTTATATTCAGAGCTGCCTTGAAGGGGAAATGACATAAGAGGGCTTCCTGACGTTTGGGGGGGGTGTGATATGGAAAAGAGGAGGCTGAAGTCACCCAACACCCACACTACTTTACTACTGTGAGGAAAGTGCTAGAGAATGATTTGAGGTTAACATCTAGAGAGGCCCAGTCTGTCTCCCTGTCTGCTTTCCCCCTTTGTTGTCTTCACCTCGTAAACCCACATCAGCGCTCAGCACCACAAGTCACCATCACCTCAATATGCATATGTCAATCACATTATACGTGCCCAGCACTAAATATTGTAAGCAGGATTTCAAGTCCTAGTAATGCATTTAATTTGGGGACACATCTTCCTCCATCAGTCACCTCAGCTCACTATTCCTGTATACTGCCCCACACTTGTAGCCTGTTGTATTCTGATTACAAGTCTACCATTTTCCCGATCTGGAATGTTCTCCTGAAGACTCTTTCCTAATCTGTGTTACTTTCTTTTTCATGACTTCAAATTATGACTCTATATAGCCTTCCCTAATCACTCTACTTGGAATTAAAAGACAATGACTTTGGCATTTTTTTTGCCTTCTCATAACTAATTACAGCAGCCTGAAAAGAAACCTGGCTCAAAAGTTAGAGAGCCACAAGTTTAAATTCTGTCTCTGCCATTGTGTGACCATGAACAAGATAGCTAACCATTCTGGGCCTTAGATTCCTCATCTGCAAAATTAGGAATGCTAATACTATAATCCACAGGGCTGATACAAGAAGTACGTTAGATGTTTGTGACGTGAGATGTTTGTGTGTCTGGTACAGAGTAATTATTTGATCCAGAGCTATTCCTATTTTAGGGGTCTTTTTAGGTTTTAGTTTAATTTTTAATTTGTGCTTTTCCTTCTTCCCTCATTCTGTTGCAGTCTTACCAAGGGCAGACTGCTCATTTAACACTTTGTATCTTCCCAAGGCACAGAGGGAAGATTTCTTATTCAGTGGGCACTCTACCAATATTGACAGACTTTTCAAAGGAGTTTGAACTGCTCGTTTGAGCAGTTGATTTACTTTGCTACCTTAGAATGTCATGAAAATGTAACAATATGAAATCTGGTGAGATTATGATAGCTGCTGACACAAAGATTTATTACCTAGATGAGATATTTAATATATGCTTATTTCAGGAAAACAAGCCTTGTAAAAATGTTGGATATTTTGCTGAAAAAAAAGAAGAAGAGACAGAGGGAATTGATCCTGAAATTAAGCATACTGAATTCAACATCGATTTAGGGATGCATACTTAATTGTGTTCACTGTTAACCTAAACGTAAAGATACTTGAATCTAGTACCTAATAGGCAATACCAGTGCTGTGGTCACATTAGCACACATTCAGTAAATCAAACCTGACCTCTCATCTCTCTTTTGGCAAAGGACAACACTGAGCTTTCAGAAAAAGAAAAGAAAATAAACAACAACAACAACAAAAATATGATCAAGTAGACTTTCTGGTTGTGAAACCAGAAAATGAATGGCAAATAATATAAACAACTGTCTCAGGACTGGAATTCACTCAAACCAGTATCCCTGACCCCAGCCCCTGTCTGCTCAAATTCACTTTCTATACTGTAACCATATTATTCTTCCCAAAATATGCTTTCAACATGCCAATTAGCTACCCAGAAAAGTCAATGGTTTCCTAATCTCTGTAAGATATTATTTAGCCTGGCATTCAAATTCTTCAAGGATCAGACTCCTCTCTATCTACCTAAGCGTGTTCCCTATTATCATCAAAACATATCCCGGTCCTTCCCAGTTCATTCTTAGCTCCTTCTTGAATTTAAGTCTTTGTTCATTCTGCAGCAATCTGCATCCCCCACTACGTGCATGTCCCTACACATGTACACATGTCCATGCACACTCTCATGCCCATACACAGTACCCCTTTTCCTACACCCCTACTAAATATACATACTCTTCAGGCCCAGAGGCAGTCTTTCTCCCTGTCTTGAATCATGCCAGACCATGCTGATATCTCTTCTCCTGAACATACATAGGCCTCATTGACACTTAACCTGACAATAATATGACTTAACTGGGAATTCCCTGGCAGTCCAGTGGTTAGGACTCCGCACTTTCACTGCAGGGGGCATGGGTTCGATCCCTGGTCAGGGAACTAAGATACTGCAAGCCATGCGGTGTGGCCAGTAATGATAATAATAATAATAACATGACTTAACCGTATGTATTGGTCTGTCCTATGACCCCAATCAGATTATAGCATCTAAAGGGAAAAGTTGCTGCCTTCATTTCAACTTCCATGCCTGCCTCAGTGTCAGGATCATAGGAAAAATACAGTAAATCCTTTGACAGAAAATCATAATATTTTGCATTATAAGTAAATACATTTAACCCACTGCTGGACTAGCCGCACAATAATATTTGACTGGTTTCAAAGTGAAAACAGAGAAAGGCAAAGCAAACCAAATATGCAAACATCTGCAAGGCTAGTGGAGTCAGTAAATAGGTATGTCAATAAAGTTTTGGTTTTCATCTCTAGGAGTATCAAGGTCGCTCATATGCAGTCATTATTTGGAAATGATTCATTCTTCAGATTTCCTTTTACTAGAAACACTCCTGGGATATGACTTGAAAGTTATTTTGCTTTATCTAAATTTAAAACTGCTGAATATGGGGGGTGGGTAGCAGCAGGATACAGGAAATAAAATTTATTTCCCATGGAATACAGTATCTTTGCATTATCACAAACCATGTTTGACATGCTTCGTTCAGTAACCATGTAGGCAAACCTGCAAAGATTTATTTGTTTGGCAGTTGATCACACTTGACCTCTAATGCCATTTGATTAACAAGTTTCCCCTTGAGCCTGTTTTACTGAAAAAAACAACAACAAAAAAAAACAAAAACAAGGTTTAATTCCCCAATGTTAGAGAAATGTGCCTTTTTAAAATGTAAAATGTGACTTGTAGAAGAGAGAGAATGAACCTCCCACATTAGTAAACCACTCTACCCTCCCACCACCACCTTACAAGGAGGCTTGATTAACAGATAAAAATCCACCTCAAGATTCCCAGGTAGGCAAGGAGGCTCATTTGCCCCAGCTGCCTGGAGACATTTTAACAGCAGGAACTTTGAGCTTTTAATGAAAATCAAGTTGAACAGTGTGGCATCAGGAAGCTGCCCAACCTGTCTGCCTGCCAGAATGAACTGCTCAACTGGCAGCACCCTCCTCCTCTAATCAAGAGCTCAAACACCCACCCCACAAAGTCCCAGAATTGTTCTTAAAACCAATGCTGATACTTAAGAAGGCTCTAAAAACATCAATACAGCCTAATTATTCAATTCTCTTCATAGGGCAAAGAAGATTCTTTTTTAACCCCTACAGTGATTAATTTATGCCCCAAAGCATAATATTTGATTACCCCTCTCAGCATATATAACGTGTGACCCTTAATACTGGTCATAAAATTATTCAGCCACAATAGTCAGTTCAGTGGCTTCCTGAGGCAGTAAGTTCAACTGTTTGGCTGCCTGCTGGTAAAAATATATAGCCTGACATTATCTCAGAATTTACCTGCTACTTGTTTTATCAGTACGTGTTTGATGTAAATGATTTCTAAATTCCTAGATAATGATTGAATCCAGTTTAAAAAAATAGAAAAATAATTTGTCTATAAAAAGCCTGATATTCACCAGTGTGCTCACAAAATGGGATGTTTTAATTGAAGTGAATGTTCTCATTTAGTCAGAAATCTTTTGGGTTTTCCATTCTTGTTTAAAATCTTTATAAAACACATTAGTCCATGTTTCTGGCTCAGTAAATACAGTATAGTGTGCTGAGGATAATTAATACTTCTCTGATAACTGTACCCCCCAGAGTATCTCAGGATCTTCATACTGAACATTAATTATGATGCTCAGAAGGGTAGGTGGCAAAGAGGGAAGTGTCTAGGTTTGCAATGCTTAAATCATATAACAAATCCTGGAAATATTTAGGCTGTTTACGTTGGTTTTATTTCTTTTTACTTTACCTCATTCCACAAAGGATTTGAAGCACTCAATAAACCACATGACATTTTTTTTTAATTGAAAGTATCCAGGCAAAGGGAAAATGTGGATGGCATACAAATGAACAAGCAAAAGGATAAGAAAGGTACTTGCGAAGAGGCCATGACGCAGTGCTCAACAGATGTAACATGGACTATATGATGTGGCCAAGGCAGAGAGGAAAATGGGATCAATCACAAAGTTCATAGCATTCAAAAGATTGAAAAACAACTATAACAAAAATCTCTTGTTTTGGAGATGCACAGGTTTATTCCTTGATTATGTGTACTCATAATAATTATTTTATGATAAAATAATTTTATGAGGAATCTCATAAAGAAGACACCACTGGGTGATGTCCTGCTTCTCACACTTTAACGCGCATATGGACCATCACGGGATCTGATTAAAAGGCAAATTCTGACTCAGAATATCTACAGTTGGAACCTATGATTCTGAATTTCTAATAAGCTTTTGGGTAAGGCCAAGGCTGCTGGTCCATGGGATCCTGATATTATAATATCATTTAGTAATCACTTCTATAAAAGTAATCTTAGGGCTTCCCTGGTGGCGCAGTGGCTGAGAGTCTGCCTGCCGATGCAGGGGACATGGGTTCGTGACCCGGTCCGGGAGGATCCCACGTGCCGCAGAGCGGCTGGGCCCGTGAGCCATAGCCGCTGAGTCTGCGCGTCCGGAGTCTGTGCTCCGCAACGGGAGAAGCCACAGCAGTGAGAGGCCCACATACAGCAAAAAAATAAATAAAGTAATTTTATTAGTAAAGTATAAAAACATGCATTCCCGGTACACATTAACATCTACCTTGACCCAAAGGCAAAATTTAAAACACCTAGGTGAGTAAAGGGTGAACAACATATCTTACTTCATATCAGCTGAATGAATGAACTAATAGGCGTTAAGTTCCACATATGTGACGATCTTTTCTGAGTGAAGAAAAAAATTAAGAGTTCTTGATAGACTGATTCGGTTGTTTGTCACTATAGCGATTCAAGATGTGTGAGGAATCTTTGTAATAGCATGTTATAAATATTTTCAGTTTCAAATTAATTCAATTTAAAATTTGCATATTCATATATATGAATGCATATTAAATTATTTAAAGATTTATATTTTCTATCCAAGCAAAGTTTCAACCATTGATCATCTTCAAAAGAAAAAAGCTTTCATTTGCAATATTGAAGCAATTATTCTAAACTATGTAAAAATAATAAGAAAGGACTTTTTTTAAGTTAATTGTTTCTATAATACAATTTATTTATTGTTTGAAGTAAATCATGAAACAGTAGAATTACAATGTTAAAAGAAGCCTCCTCTTAGAAAAGAAGAAACTGAGGCTCAGGGAGATTAACTGACTTTCTCATGGTCACACAGCTAACAAATCCCAGAGTTAGGCCTTTGACTAAGTCTCTCACATGTCACACTGCTTCACTATCATTATTCAAATTGACCTACAAACCTCAACAGTATTATGATTCAATATAGTGGAAAAATTAGAAAAAATAGAAAGAGGGGCATATTCCATTCAGTCACTGAATATGTATTAAGAACCACTGACGCGATAGTCATTGACTTGGTGGTCAAAGGACAGTATGCAATAATGGATAGCATTTTCTTGCTATGCTTTGAGTTAATCAACAAACATGATGGATCAGCATGCTCAGTTGTGATATGTGCTGCCTCCCAAATCCAAATTAGCCAACCAAGCTTTGTGCCACCATAATCTTTGAGGACTAAATTAGGGCAGAGAGAAGGTGTGTCAACACAACCCTAAGACAGTACTGTGAAGAAGGACTGTTGATCTTGTTAGGTAAAAGTAAATAAGCACACTGCTGGTGATCCTTGCAAATTGTTACAGAGACAAAAGCATTTTCCAGATTAATAGTTTTGCACCAGGTCCAAGGAGCCGTGTTGATTTGCTTCAGTAAAGAAACCACATCTGGAACTGCAGCTGCAATTGGAATCACTGCCTGGTTATATTTAAGATAATCCACAGTAATTCTCTAAGATACATCCATCTTCTTCAAAGTGCAACCAAGTGAATTCAATGAGGGTATAATGGAAATCACTACCCCTGCACATTTCAAGTTTTTGATAGTGGCACTGATCTGCAGTTTTTCTAGGGCTATAATTCTAATTTAGGTTTGCCATCCTGGCAGAGAAAGGAATGTCTGTCGTGCAGCATTTTGTCAGGAAAACCAAAACCAAACCAAGTATTTCCAAAGAGAGCCAACAGCATGGGGGATTGGTTTCATAGGTATTGAAGGACTACAAAAGCACAAAGGGAACACTAAAGCAACATGGACAAATAATTATAAAAAGCAGCTACCACCTCTAAGGCTAGAGATATAGAGGGCATGGTTTGTGGTTATCAGAAGTTAGAAGGTAATAGGAGGGACTAGAGACTCAGAGAGCTGAACAGAGGCACCTCCCTACTGGTGCTGGTAGTCCTGAGGAGATATGTGATTGTCCAATGTGATTGGTTCTGGGAAGGCCGAAAGAAGCTGCTATTCAACTTCTGTTGCTAGCTATATGCTGACAAGAACAGCAAGCAGAATATTACTCTCCTAATATCCAGTCTCCCCCATGTACTCCATGTTGGCAGAACCCAACAAGAAGCCAACTGGTAGAGAACAGAACTCTGCAAAGTCTTAGCCCCGGTACAAATCAGAGTATGGAAGGGTAGCTTTAGAAACAAGAGACAACAGCTTGATAATAAGTATGTATTTTATATGAAGAAAACAAAATCACAGAAAAATTACATTGGGTCAGGAACTAGGTTTTAGCCTCAGCCACGTTGCTAACAAACTGTAAGAATTTTAGCAGGTAATTTCAACTTTCTGAGCATCAGTTTTACTTGAAAAAAAATCACTGTAACAATACCACCAATGCTTTCCTTCCAGGAGGCATAATGTAGGTGAAAGCACTCTGAATAAGTATAGAGTGCTATATAATCATAAGCTTGTCTCATTATTATTATCCATACTAAATGCAGCCAGGAAAATATAGATGAATGAAACTTATAGATAATCTTAAAACCTTCTTTTAGATGGTTTTATATTCTTTCCCATTTAACCAGTCTTTACAGGGCACATGCAAAATAGGTCAGTAAGTTCCATGTCTAGCCTTCTATGAAGATGCTAACAAACAGTAATGTGAATCCAAAGACAGTACCAGGGGAGAAAGATAGGATATGAGGAGCTTAGTTAATTCTCCAAACAAATGGCCAGTTTGACTAATTGAAACATAGACACAAACTGTTTATGTATAACCTGCTCCTCCTGAAAGCTGAATTTGAAAATTTAACTATTGCTTACAGAAATAGTAAAAATAAATAAGTAAATAGTAGGCCAACTTAAAATAAATAGCAAATTTGGTATAGAAAAGACTTTCTTTTCATGATACATTGAGGTCATAAATAGTTATTTGGGAAGGAAATAGTTAATAGATAAATTGATGCACTTGATTCAATAACTTTGCAAGTTAAGAAACCACAAAATTAAACAGTGAGAACTACAACAATTGGAGATGCCTATCAGAGACTTTTGGGTAACCACTCACAAGATTCAAAGTTTCATTCCAGACCAGATAGAATTAACAGACTTGATTGTTATTATTTTATAATTTTAGATCTGCTAAATTAAACTGAAGAATCTCTCTAAAAGTATGAGCACTTATTTATTCAGCCAGCAAATATTTACTATCTTCTTTATAAGAAATTCTAGGTTCTAGGATACAAAAGTGAGAAAGAACTCTGATATCTATGTAGATGATGACACCACAAAAGAAGTGGAAGTGGGAGAACAATTAACTTTACCTGAAGGCTCTAAAAAAGGACTTTTAAATGTGACATTTAAGCTGAGTCTCAAAAATTTAATTCAAGTTTGCTATTTAGAAAGTAGTAAAAGGGCAGTAAAGAAAAAGGCAGCTGCATTACAAAGGCAGAGAGGCATGAAAGGCAGCAACATATCAGGAGGACAATAAGAAGTACTGTGTTGTGGGAATTTAGGATGCAAGGGTGGGAGTGGAGGGTACAGGCAGCCAACAGAGATGAAACTGGAGAAAAAGTCAGGGCCAATGAATGAAGGGATTTGTTACAATGATAAGGAGCTTGGACTTAATTCTGTGGGAAGCAGGGTCCCAATGCCACCTTTAATAGGGGAGTGAAATGACCTAATCTATTGATTTTCACACGATAGCTTTGATACTAACAGAATTTGAATTTTATTAGAGAGAAACTGGGGTTAAGAAGAAATATTGCAGTTGTCTAGGAAACGGACAGTAAGGACCTATATGCTAAAGTTGTAGGAATAGAATAAAGAAGAGGAGTCTGGTCTGGAGATATTCCTTATATACATCAATAGGATATGCATCTGAATAAGAGGAAAGGCTGGAAGATAATTCAGAGGTTTTGATATTGGGAGATTAAGAGTTGAGAGAGTGGTGAAATTTCCATTCAAATAGAGTAGAAGTCAGCAAACTTTTTCTGTAAAGGGCCAGATAGCGTAGGTTATTTTAAGCCTTTGAGAGCCAGACTGTCTTCAACACAACTACTCCTTTCTGCTACTGAAGCACAAAGGCAGCCATAGGCAATACGTAAACAAATAAGTGTGGCTGTATTCCAATAAAACATTTTATGGATACAGATATTTGAATTTCATCTAATTTTCACGTCATGAAATATTTTCATTTTCTTTTAAAGATGTGAAAATTATTCTCACCTTTCTGAAAGGCCATGCAAAAACAGGCAGTGAGATAGATTTGGCCCAAGGACCATAATCTGCCAACCTCTATAATAGAGAAAGCAGAGGAAGGAACAGCATTCGGGTTAAGTTTAAGGTGTTGTGGGACATCCAGGTGACGGTGTGCAGAAGGCAGGTGTTCCGGGCTGGACCTCAGTGAAAAGAGGCGACCAAAATGCTCTACGAACACTGTTCTTCATGGTCATAAAGAACCAAAACTATATGAGAAGGCAAATACAACAGAGAAATGAAAGACAATATCATACCCTAATGCTGTTTTTAAAGTACTTTTTAATTGAAGGTAAGGTAATATTTGAGGATTTTATATTATCAGACACTTATCTCTATAATAGGCAGTTAGAAGCCATGGCTAAAGAACTAAAAGATTTATGACAGAACTTATAAAAGTAATGAAAGACGATAGAGTACAGGAACTGTCTAAGAAGCAAATAATGTTTCATCCTTTATGGGTGAAAGACAGAAATGAAGCTGGATTTAACTTTAGAAAAGCAATTTCATTTGTTACCTGTCAAATACTGATGCAAAAGATAAACAGAAGTCACAGAAATCTTCTTAGACAGTATGCAACACTACTCCACAACCCTATGCTTGTTAAGTAACATTCAAACCACTCATACAGGATCCTAAATAGGAATAGTTTACAATTCATTTTGGTAAAGAAAGGATGACAGTTTCTCAGATGCCTCGCTGGAGAGCTTTTGGACATGTGCTGCCCTGTCTTTCACAGGCAGAGTAATGAAAAGTAAATTTACCTTGAGGTTTTACCATTGATTTGGTTGAGGCACAGTATCTCTGGTCCACATTGGATTTTTAACAGATGAAATATTTCCTAAACCAAGTAATTTGATTCTGTGCAGATAGTAACCACAGGCAGTATAATTAATCTCTTTTATATCTTCAACACAGTAAATAGGTGGATCTTCCCTTTCTAACCATAAGACAAAGCCAGACACAAATCACTGTGAAGAGCAAGGTGCATCATGAAGATTAAGAAATCTCCTATGATGCTGTGGATCCAAGCTATTCATTGCCTCATAATAAAGGTGAAATGTTAAAAATCATTTTTTTAATACCAGGTCAATTTCCAATGCAAAATGGCCCAAATAGAAGAAGACAGATTTCGTTTTTTAACTTCTATTTTTCCCATTGTCAAAACCCTACCAAAAACCCCTTTGATACAATAATAAAATATTGTTGATATACTCAACAATATATTCAATATATTCATAACTGTTAAAAATTACTTTTTTACATGACAATTACTGCTTAGTTAATTCCTTCTCAGTTATTCTTCTACAGGATAATAATATTGTTGGTACTTCATAAGATAAAACATTGACACTAAAATGAATATTTTAGTAGGTGAATTTCTATATACAAAAGGAAAATCAGGGATAAAAACTGAGCAGCTTTTCTACTAAACAAGTATTAGTTTTAAAATCTTAGAGTCAGGTACATGTAAAAGTATGAAATTAGATCACTCCCTAACACCATACACAAAAATAAGCTCAAAATGGATTAAAGACCTAAATGTAAGGCCAGACACTATCAAACTCTTAGAGGAAAACATAGGCAGAACAATCTATGACATAAATCACAGCAAGATCCTTTTTGACCCACCTCCTAGAGAAATGGAAAGAAAAACAAAAATAAACAAATGGGACCTAATGAAACTTCAAAGCTTTTGCACAGCAAAGAAAACCATAAACAAGACCAAAAGACAACCCTCAGAATGGGAGAAAATATTTGCAAATGAAGCAACTGACAAAGGATTAATTTCCAAAATTTACAAGCAGCTCATGCAGCTCAATAACAAAAAAACAAACAACCCAATCCAAAAATGGGCAGAAGACCTAAATAGACATTTCTCCAAAGAAGATATACAGATTGCCAACAAACACATGAGAGAATGCTCAACATCATTAATCATTAGAGAAATGCAAATCAAAACTACAATGAGATATCATCTCACACCAGTCAGAATGGCCATCATCAAAAAATCTAGAAACAATAAATGCTGGAGAGGGTGTGGAGAAAAGGGAACACTCTTGCACTGCTGGTGGGAATGTGAATTGGTTCAGCCACTATGGAGGACAGTATGGAGGTTCCTTAAAAAACTACAAATAGAACTACCATATGACCTAGCAATCCCACTACTGGGCATATACCCTGAGAAAACCATAATTCAAAAAGAGTCATGTACCACAATGTTCATTGCAGCTCTATTTACAATAGCCCGGAGATGGAAACAACCTAAGAGCCCATCATCGGATGGATAAAGAAGATGTGGCACATATATACAATGGAATATTACTCAGCCATAAAAAGAAACGAAATTGAGCTATTTGTAATGAGGTGGATAGACCTAGAGTCTGTCATACAGAGTGAAGTAAGTCAGAAAGAGAAAGACAAATACCGTATGCTAACACATATATATGGAATTTAAGAAAAAAAATGTCATGAAGAACCTAGGGGTAAGACAGGAATAAAGACACAGACCTACTGGAGAACGGACTTGAAGATATGGGGAGGGGGAAGGGTGAGCTGTGACAAAGCGAGAGAGAGGCATGGACATATATACACTACCAAATGTAAGGTAGAGAGCTAGTGGGAAGCAGCCGCATAGCACAGGGATATCAGCTCGGTGCTTTGTGACCGCCTGGAGGGGTGGGATAGGGAGGATGGGAGGGAGGGAGACGTAAGAGGGAAGAGATATGGGAACATATGTATATGTATAACTGATTCACTTTGTTATAAAGCAGAAACTAATACACCACTGTAAAGCAATTATACCCCAATAAAGATGTTAAAAAAAAAAATCTTAGAGTAAAAATCTATATGTGTTTTCTATTTGTAACAATCATTAAGCATTTACCTACCCAATATGGGAGAAATTTGTGATAAGAGGAAGATAATCTAAAACAAACAGAGCGCTCCCCTGGTGGCGCAGTGGTTGAGAGTCCGCCTGCCGATGCAGGGGACACGGGTTCGTGCCCTGGACCGGGAAGATCCCACATGCCGCGGAGCGGCTGGGCCCGTGAGCCACGGCCGCTGAGCCTGCGCGTGCGGAGCCTGTGCTCCGCAACGGGATAGGCCACAACAGGGAGAGGCCCGCATACCGCAAAAAAAAAAAAAAAAAAAAACCAAATAGAAACATATTTTCAAGTTTAAATTAGAAACCATAATAAAACCTAGTCTTTTCTACAAGGTATCCCAACAACTAAAAGTGAAGAAAAGCCACAATCAGGATTTGTTCTTCATATAATGGACCAAACAATTACTATATCTGTTCTTACTCTCCAAATTTAATTATTTTAATCACTAAATTGGCTGAATTAACACCTTTATCTTATTACCAGCAGAGACACAACTTTAAAGTATTTTCATTGGGCCAAGAATTTAAGCAGGACACTACAATGAACAAACTTCTGAAAATAAATCTTTTCACTGATGGGTATGATATAATCAAGATGGGCTTTGGAGACATTCTGAGCTGGGTTCAAAACCAGCATCTGTGGCTAATTAGCTATGTGTTCTTGGGCAAATTACATTAATCCAAGAGACCATTAGGTCTAATTCCGTCTAGTTTAACATCAGTCATCAGCAGAAACTTAAGCTTCCTGGGTTATCCACTATTACCTAGATCTGAGGTTCTCAATTTATCAGATTCATGGCTCCCTTTACATAACAATAGTTTAATCACTCTGAAATAAAACTCATCAATATTGTAACCTATTTTTCAAAAAATCAGTGTAGTGTCCCATAAGATGTATTCCAATATGTAAATGTACGGATACTACTACTCTACAAGACACGTTGGTATCAGATGCTTGAACTTATCCATAGAGCCATCAATAAGATAATTACAAACGCAGATAGATACAGATGTGAGGTATTGGCCACTTAAATACCATAGGTGACACTGCCGTCAATGACTTGATTTTTCCAAATGTGAACATCTATTAGCACAGTTCAGTAGAGTACAAGTACAGTATTTCCTTCAATATACACAATACTTGCATTTCTAGAAAATTTAGTGTAGACTAAAACTATGCACAAAGGATTTGTGTTTATATAAAATATATACTTGTAAACAGATTTTTTACCTCTATAACTCTCCAGGAGGGTGCTCATAGCTCACGTAAAACATGGGTGGGAAAATGTGTGATTGTGCAGAACTCATCCACACATTACAAGATACCTCACATCCCTGCCTCCGATAACCTTCTTTTTTATTTTTCCCCTGCATCGGCAGGCGGACTCCCAACCACTGCGCCACCAGGGAAGCCCCCGATAACCTTCTAATGAGTTCCTTTTCCCTCTTCTACTCTTGCTCCTTGCACCACCCTCTTCCCCATCAATTCATCACATAACAGTGAGAGCGATTCTTTAAAAAGTGTTTATCAGACTTCGTAACTTGGGCTAAACCCATCAATGATTTCCTGTCACAGAATACAATCCAAATTTTTGCACGACCTTCAAGTCCTGAATGATCCTGCCTGTAGCCAACCTCTGTGACCTCATTTACCAGTATCCCGCTTGCTTCATGCTCCAGATAGACTGGCTCTCTTGATGGTCCTAAAACTCATCAAAATTATTCCATACTTGGCATTTTATATTTGCAGTTCTCTCTTTATGGAGCACTCTCAGCTGAGTTTTTCTCTCACTCCTGTACCCTACCTGACTTCTTCACCTGAAGGGTGAATTTCCCAAAATGGAGATTGGTTCACTTGCTCCTCAAATCATCATCCTGCCTATCTTACCAAATGGCACATCCAGTTGGCTCAGGCTAAAATCTTTGACAATTTTCTCCTTATCCAAATGCCTTTGTCCACCTAATCAATGAATACGTCCTTTCCTCTTTGTCTCTAAAACATATGCCAAATTTATCATAGCAACTGCTACTATTTCTGTCTGAGTCATCCCTCACCCATACTATTTTACAGGCCGCCTAGTTGGTCACCGTTGCTTCCATTCTTACCCTCTATAATCCTTTCTCCACACAGCAAAATCAGATCATGTCATTCCCCCATTTCAAGAGATCCACTGACATCTTTCATACTTAGAATAGAACCCAAACTCTGGCCACAATAATCTACAAAGGCTTTGACATCTGGTCCCCTTGCCTCATCATTCACCTTCCTTCCACTCACTCTCTATATAACCAGCTTTTTTCTGATAAAAGAACAAGTCACACTCACTCTCACTCTAGGACTTTTGCTGTATCCTGCAACTACATGCCTGGAAATTACTGTGACACATATTTGTACGGCTGACTTCTTCCTATCATTCAGGTGTCAGTTTAAATGTCACATCCCCAGAAAGGTCTTTCCCAATCTACCATGTCTGAAGAAATCCCCACTTACTCCCTTTCACAATACCTTCCTTTATTTTCATCATAGAACTGATTAGTGTTGGGGTTTTTTTGGTTTTGTTTTGTTTTTTTGCTTACTTATTTATTAATGACTATCCCTTGAATATAAGACCCATGGAAGCAAGAATCTTCATGAAATTAACTATAAGTCTGTACCCAATGCCTGAGTAGTCATTTCTCAGAATGAACACTGAAAAAATATTTGTTGAATAAATAAATGAAGGAGTGGCTCAGTATTCTAACAAGATTTTCCTGGAGCAAATTCTTTTAACTTCACACTTTTCAAACTGGAGTATGTGCATCACCAGAAAACATGAGTCAGTTTGTTCAAACCCCAGGAAAATATGGAATACCTTCCAAGTATTTAAACAATATATTTATATAAAAAGATTAAAATACATAATGAATTAGAATATAATATTTATATGGGTTTTTAATATAAAACAAGATTTCTGTGAAACTTCATAATTTTAGCACTTGCTTCAGACTATGCCTCCAAATCTACCAATATAAGGTGTCATTCTTCTCAGTTTTTTTGTTTTTTGTTGTTTGTTTGTTTGCGGTACGCGGGCCTTTCACTGTTGTGGCCTCTCCCGTTGCGGAGCACAGGCTCAGCGGCCGTGGCTCACGGGCCCAGCCGCTCCGCGGCATGTGGGATCTTCCCGGCCCGGGGCACGAACCCATATCCCCTGCATTGGCAGGCGGACTCTCAACCACTGCGCCACCAGGGAAGCCCCTTCTCAGTTTTAAGGAGTACATATGTACTCCTTAATTTAAAAAAATTAGGAAACAAGGCATTAAGTAAGGCAAATGGTTAGGAAGCCCCATGTTTAATGTTATATTAAAAACATTACCATATAGATAAGCAAAGTTTCCTATTTGTTGAGTAATTTCTAATATTGTGAATCATAACATTTGTGAGTTGTTTTTTCTTTATAGAACAGCTGTGAGTGCCGCTAGCTCCTGTCAGTGGTAGAAAATGTTAACTCTGGTACCAAATGCTTAGTGTATTAGAGGTCAAGCTGGAAGACCAGGACCAAGAGACATACAAAATTCCTTAACAAGGAAAGCCAGAGTGGTCTCATATCTACCTACCCTTCAGGAAAGTAAGAGGTAGGGGTGATAGAAATAACAGTGCAATAAAGTCTAATGATGGCAATCTGCTGAATAAGGGATGAAAAGGTGTTCGACAAGCAGTTAGGTCAGCAGTAACTTGTGACTCCCACTAAAGTAATGATGACATCTAGGAAGAAAATATAAAAATGATCATCCTGGTAAACAAATTGCATTCTGTAAAACAGTGGGTAATAGCAAAACCTGACATTGAAAACTGTCTCTGTCAATAACTAACTGTGTGACTTTGACCCAATTACTAGCCTCATCTGTAATATGAACATAATAATACCTAACTCTTAAGAAGATTGGTAAGATTACATGAGACAGTATATATCAGAGACCTAGCATCCACCAAGCCCTTAAATTATAGCTATTATTGTTACAGAATAATGTACCTACCATTACAAAAATTAAAAGTATCCTATTCTAATTCCAGGTTTAATATAAAAGGAAGTTTGGTTTAATATTAGCAATGAATATTTCATGCTTTTTTTCTAAAGGAAATGTTTTAATAAAAGTTCATACCCTAGTGCTGCCAGACATCTAAAATTATAGCCAATGGTTTTATAAGTCTAAATCATCTAATATTGGGGTTTAAAGTAATATTGCATCAGAGATTTTCTTTGCTAGATGGACTGAATAATCAAAACAATCCCAAATCCTATCCTGAAGTATTCACTTTTAACTTAATTTAGCACTTATTTTTTCAATCAAATTCTCATTTTCTTCAACTTTTTTTTCATGTCTACACCTCTAAGAAGTTAGCAAGCTACCTAAGGCAGAGGCTGTTTTGTGTGACTGCTTTATATGAATTTTTAGTTACATAGTGGGGAGAATAAGTTGGTGTAAGGAGGGGAGTGAGATGAATGTTTACAATGCCTGGGTTTTGTTAATTATAACATGAATTCCTCTATTCCTTCCCTGCCAAAACGTAATCAATTGAATTATGAATCAAATATCATTCTATGAAAAAATAGGTGTTATCATAACCTGTTTAAGCACAAATGAAATATTCAGGATTCAAAGTTTCATGTTTTCTCCAATCTGACATGGTGCTAGGGCTAGGTCCAGATTAAATGTTTAAAAGAACTTTTTCCTCCACCAAATGGACAGGCTGAGAAATGAAATCATCATGCCAGAAAAATGCCATCCCAGTGGTTGCTCCCGGACAACCCTGCTGTATTTTCTGTTGGGACATAGAAAAAGCTCATTTTCCCAAAGGAAGCTGTGGTTCTTTGACAAGCACACATGAGATGGGTGACAAGAGACAATTCAACCTCTCCCCACGTGCACGTAATGGCACCTGAAACACAAAGACAACTCTGCATCTGCGCTTGGGAGAGAGTGAAGCCGTGAATGTTTTCCAACATCACAAGCACTTTCATAACATGCAACTTGAGGATGTACCCATAAAAGTGCATTTGGTTTGCCCCAGAATGTTCTAGGAATGACAGGTTATCATCAGCGCCCCCCATCCATCAGGGCTTGCTGGTGGATTCACTGTCTGTTTGGTAAGCAAGACACTACATTTTTCAGAAAATCACTTTTACAAATGTAATCTTGACTTGAACCTTCCATCACAGAGCAATAAGTTTTCCAAAGATATGTATTTTAAATTACATATTGAATGATTACATGAGTAACAAGAACCATGAGTAGAATGACCACATAATTTGTTGTTCAAACCAGGACACTTGAGAGCGAAAAGGGAAACGATTAATAATTATGCCAAAAACAGAGGAAGAAATCACATAGGATTTCTTAGGAGAAAAAGTTCAAAGCAAGCATATATTTATTTATGCAAACTTGTAGACTAAAATTTGAACATTGTGGGGGAAAAGGATTTTTCTGTAATGGAGGAGGCGTGGTAAAGTGATACAAGGGTTGAAGGAAAGAAAATAGCAGAAAGAAAATAATATTGATTGATTGCCTGCTTTAGACCAACCTTTTAAATAATAAAAACTCCAACAATTATAGTATGTATGGTAATGATAACCTTTTAGACAACAATCTGTGAGGAAGATATTAGCCACGTTTTACAGTTAAGGAAACCAAAGTTTTAAAGTGTTAAGTCTCGTGCTTTGTGACCACCTACAGGGGTGTGATAAGGAGGGTGGGAGGGAGACACAAGAGGGAGGAGATATGGGAACATATGTATATGTATAGCTGATTCACTTTGCTATAAAGCAGAAACTAACACACCATTGTAAAGCAATTATACTTCAACAAAGATGTTAAAAAAAAAAAAGGGTTAAGTCTCTTGCCAAAGACCTGTAGATAAAAAGATGGAACTTGGATCAAAACACGATGCTAGCTCATTAAATTTGTTCTAAAGTTACTATGATTTTATGAATCTCCATTTTATAATGGCATTACATCTCCATATTATTAAATGAGGAAACTGAGGGCTCAGAGACTGTGTCTTGTTCAAGGATTCACATATAATATGGAATGTGGATTCAAATTCAGGCCTGCCTGATTCTTAAGTCAATGTTCTTACTTCCAAAATATCGACTGGGATTTGTTCAGGCTTTGTTTGTTTGAGTTTTGTATGGGGGTTTTTCTGAGGGGAATGAGGCAAGGATCTCGTCCCTTCTTCTTACGTGGACTCTGCTTAAGTTCCATTTGCACTCTAAAATTTCCCCTCCTTGCCTCCTTTTTTCTCTTTTCCTCAGAGCTCCTTCTAAATATTTAATCAAGATGTCAGAACTGGGCTTGTCAGAAACCTTAGCTTACTAGTAAGGAGCTTCCGTAGTATATCCTTCACATCACTTGCAGTCTGTGTTTCGTCTAATTTGTGTTTCTTTACATACCCTTATTTCTTATGAAATTCATTCAGTATGGGGCATTTCATCCTCCACATCAGCTTATCCACAGCATCTCATTCTGCTATACTTGTCCTGCTTTCAACTTGGCTTGAGAAGTTATCATCACCCTTTTCTAAATAGCATGAAAATCTATTAACCACACTGTGTACACAAAGATGCAGGGAGGGTAACACAAACCACTCTCCACACTATGAGCAGATTGGAAGAATTTCCCCACAGTATTATATGAGAAAGTTTAAGTAGCACTATTCTAGACAAGAGGCCAAGAAAACAAACGAAAGAAGAGTATAGCAAGGGCACATGTAAATTCCTCTTGGGTTCTTAGCCAGGTAGTCTTGTTCCGTTAATAAGAAACAAACTATACTCTGATGCTAGTCGTTGACGATTACATTCATCTAGACTGTATTCTGAAGTTAAATACCACAAAGCAAGACTTGTCCCACATTCTGCCTACTTCTCTCCATCCTTGTCACCAGCACCCTAGTGCAAGCCACCACCATCGCTCACTGGGGGTGCGACAGCTTGTCGATGGTCTCTAGGCTTCCACTCTTGCCCCTTTTTGGTTAATTCTCCACCCTGTAGCCAGAGTATCTTTTAAATCTGTTTATCAGATCTTGTTATTCCCTTATGTAATTCCCTCCAGTTATATCCCATAGCACTTAGAACAAAATCTGAACTCCTTATCCCAGCTTACAAACCCCAATAGGACCTTTTAGGCTCCTCCTACCATCCTATCATACTTTTTCTCCAGGCCCACTTCAGCCTCCCCGACCTTCGTCCAATTACCTGAAATGGGCCAGGCTGTTCCAGCCCCAGAGCCTTTGTATATACTATTCCTGCTGATGGACAGGGTGCCTCCCCAGATGGTGGCTTGTCTGGTGCCTCTTGTTACTCAGACCTTGGCTTGAAAGTTGCCTCCTCCAAAAGACCTTCCTTAACCTAAAGGGCAGCCACTCCATTATTCCCTAACATACTAATCTCCACATAGCACCTAATACTCTCTGACAGTTTATTTTTTATTTACTTGTTTTATAGTTGCTTACTGCTTATCTCGCCTACTGCCAATGTAAACTCCATCAGACTAGAGAACATGCTCGTCTTAGCCACCACTGTATCCTCTATGTCTAGAAGAACATCTGGTGCATAGCAGGACTCAAAAAGCATTAGTGAACAAATAAATAAATTAGTCAACCAATTTATTTATGAATTTTTGCTTTACCTTTATATCATAATAACTGGATAAGATTTTTTTGATTTCCACTTTTCAATATAAAAACATATTTGCTAACAAAAATTATTTTCTTATGATTACATATGACTTTAAAAAGTGTGTTTACCAATGTCAAATTGTATAAATTCTTTGATTCTGTTTTGTGGACGTGACCTCAAAAAGTTCCAGAAAGAACTCACCACAACTACAAGCTCTTGCATAAACATATTGTAAAAACTAGTGAGGCCTTGAATCTGTATTTTAGGAAGGCTCAACCCTTAATTGGGACTGTGACCAATCTTGGTTTAAGAGGCTTTCTGATAGCATGCTATCAATTAAAGGACACAAAATCCTGCCTCTAGAAGTCTGTATCTGTAACTGCACCGTAACTCTAGAGAGTTAAGCCTTCATTGCATGCACAGAACTGGTCGAATGAGCAGGTAAAATGCTTTCTTACCAATAAAATGTTTAATTAAAAAAATTTCACTGGAAAGTCAGTAAGCATTTTCCTTAAAGAATATGTCCTACCTTCCAATAGGGTTGCAGAAACACTAGGGCTGAGTGAGCCATATGTCACCCCAACCAATTAGAGTCACAGTCAAGTGACTTTCCTAATCGTTAACTAAAAAGAAGTCTCTGGAGGAAAAAAGTAAGTCCCTCCTTGAGGACCTTATTCAAATCTGGATGGATGGCAAAGGAGCAATGCAAGAGCCTATGAGCACAGAGACTCATGTAAGCTGAACAAAGGTAATGGTATCAAGAAAGTCAGTAAGCCAGGAGCAAGGGCACCAGAGGTGGGTTCAAGCCCACACTGCCCTTGACTTCAGGGAACTTCAAAAGAAAGCATCAGATCACTGATGTTGACAGGGTTGTCACAAACAGGGCATTAAAAACATAAATATGTAAGCTGAAATACTGAGAAGCAGAAATAACTAAGGTTGTTTATTTCCCAAGTATGTGGTTCAAAATTCTAGTCAAGACTTGTTTAGAAGGTAAACCACAAGTAATTTTCACAATTAGAGCTTCCTTTGTTCCAAATCTGCTCCATCATATTTGATCATATCGCTGTTTCTTGGCTTAACTAAAATTATTTTTATCTTTGAACTTCAATGTACCTATCTGCATATGTTGAAATGTTTGCTGATCTCCTTAATTCCTTGCACTCATTAGTATTCCTTTTCTTGTTCTGTGTTATATATAATGGCATTGCAAACCACGCCTGGTCCATCACCAATATTTACCAAGACTGAAAATATTAATCACAGGTATCTTCCGAATCAAAGCAACCAACGCTGTAGTAATTGGTTTTAAGATATAAATAAGACAGAAGGGCCATGGCCAGAAAGAATAAATAGCTCACCAAATTCCCCTGTGCATAGTACGTACGTTCCACTTATTGAATAACAGACTCTCTTTTGCCTCTACTGTCTTCAGCATTCAAACGAGGTTTCTAAGCAGAGGGAGCCTACTAAACAAGATAATCAGGTCTTAGGTTTAAAGATAACCTAAATCCTTCACATTCTTCTGGCAGACATTAGCAGGGGACTCAGTAATAACTGCCAACTTTGGAAAGCCTGCCACAGGGAGATGAGTCTAAATTGCTTTGTTAAAATAACCCAAACTTCTGTCTCAAAATATCCACATTGCTCTATTGTAAGAGGAAAAAATTTGAAACGTGGTGAAGAAAGGGAAAGATTTACCACATTTACCTACTCTTATCATGTTCTGTTAGTAAGGTGACAATAAGCCCTGATTCTTCTGGTACAGTTCTATTTTCTGCCTGTTGTCCCTGTGTAATTACTAATTGTAGTGTCCCCTTTCATTCTCAAAAATGTTGCAATTTAGGTAATACATTATATGGTTATCCTGTGTGTTCAGTAGCAAGTACTATGCTCATGATGGATCCACAGACAGAGAAAGAGAGAGAGAGAAAGATATTTTTCTCTATTCCACCATTCTCCATTCACAGAGGCTAATCTGTATCACCTGTATTATTGTGTCCCTTCTGAGTGATTTTGGCCACTCAGAGGCACTAGCAGGAAATACGAGGGTGGGAATAAAGAAAAGTAGTCAGGATATTTATTCCCTGATCTCACTCCCTGCCTGGCTATGGTCTAGCTGGTATGGTCCCTCTACTAAAGGCCACAGCTCCAAATGGCTCTTTTGTACAAGCACAGCCCTATATCTGGCTGAACCCTTCACTCCCATTGCTTCTTCAGATCTAGACTTAGCAATGATTCTGTTGCTAGCCCTACAATGCTTCATAATACCTTGTAGATGTCCTTTAACCTTGTCCATACCTTTGTAGAGTAGTTTCTTTCCTCAATTTCCCATTTGAGTGTTCTCTATGTTTCCTGCCTAGAAGCTGACTGAGGGAATTTTTTTTTTTACTTCATCTACACAGAAATCCTATGTATTAGAAAGCATGCCCATTTTACTTGTGAAAAAATTAAGGTACAGAAAAGCTACTTTATTTTTCCAGCTAGATAGAAGAGATTCAAATCTGGGTGCCCCGGACTCTGAAATCTATGGGTTATCCTCCTATATCAAGCTAGTCAATCTACAGACTCCCTTCCTATATTAGATAATGAAGGACACAATAAGCTCTAAAATTCCAGTGATATATGAACATATATTTATTCAACAAATACTTTTGAGCAAGTGACCAGTATGAATTAGGTAATGTGCTCATTAGGAAAAGCACTAGAGGAGGTCAAAACAAAAGCCATGGAAAACAAAGGTACCTTGAACATTAACTGATATCAGGTTTAAATGGGACAATACAGCAGTCAGGAGCATCTTTAGAAGGATGTGCCTGGGAGCAATGATCCGGTTCTGTAACACCTATTGACTACCTTCTGATAAATGGAAATCCTGATTCTTAATTGCGTCCTAACAAGGAAAATTTATCTGCAATCTCAAAATCAGTCTCTCAATAAGACTGTCAGATGATAAACTGGGTAACAACAGGACCCATGTTTCCCCTTCTCTATCATGGGCTGCCCATCCGTTTTAAGAATGACTAAGTCTTGATGAGTGCCAAAGTCTCAAAGGTAAAAGAAGATAAATCCATTTATCTCATTTGAATACAACACGTTAAGTTCCAATATCACTTACTATCATCTCTTTTGCCTGCTGAGCCCAGATCAGTTCAAGGACCTGTGACCCTTTCTTTCCTCAACTATATTTCCCAGTCCTGTTGAGAAAGTTTGGATTTGAGAAATTTGCAGATTGGTTTGGACTAAGGAGAGGAGGATGTGAAAAATAAAAGCAGAAGCAGCAACCTAAGATACTATGTTAATTGGAAAAAATGACAACCACATTTACCAAGATTCATTCTATAGTATATTAAATAATGGGAGAGAACAAATTTATTGAAAATGTTGAGTTAACCATAAGATATGTAAAGGAATTTATGATGTATAACAAATCAGTTCCATGACTTACATTAGTGCTATTTTTAAAGTTTACATTTCTATTTATCAAGTTTCTGAATAATGAGTTTTACCCACATTGAGAACATCAAGTCCCAGGGCATCCGTCAGCTAATTTTGAAGATATCCTTTTATACACAGAGCTCTGCAAAGTAAGCAGGGGTCCCTGTCCAAGATGCCAGGGAGAAGCAGGTCACAATGCACATTTCATAATAAGTACATTTATTAAAATATCCACATTCATTTTCAAATACGGAATCTTTAAATTTCCTGACATAAACAGGATAGAGCAAGATTCTCTTTACTTACTTTTTTGACATCAAGTTAACTATGCATACACTTGTACCATATGAGAAAAAAAGAACGACACAGCCCGATGGTTCTGATTTCAAAGACGAAGAGAAATGAAACTACATTTATTTGTGTGAAGTCTGACCAATAGACTTAGTTCCACAAAGAAATATTTTTCAGAATATGTCAGAAGAGGGCTAACTTTATCAATAATAATGATTCTAGCTGATACTGAATATTTACCATGTACCACCTCATGTGCAAATATCACCATATTTCTCCCCCAAAATCTCATCAAAATTATTATATCAATTTCACAAATGAAAAAAAAAAAAAAAGGATGGTCAGTGCAGTTATTTCACTTGCCCAGGATCACTTTACTCCTAAGTAGCAATACCAGTATTTAAACCCATTTCCCTCTGATTCGGTGTCCATGCATTTTGAGGGAAACACTCAGACACATAAATTTGACAGAAAGAACCATATGTCTATGGTTAGAAAAATGAGGCTAAAATTATGTTTCAATATAACATTGTAGCATAGTTTTAAGTCAAAGAAGGGAGCTCTTTTTGAGAATGCGAGTCCTTTATTTAGAACTTCCTAAACTATACCATACCGGCAGTGATTTACTTTGTCTTTACGAAAAATCTATCTTATCAAATTCTTGCCCACTTTTTTTGGTTAAAACAACTTCTTGGGCTTCCCTGGTGGCGCAGTGGTTGAGAGTCCGCCTGCCGATGCAGGCGGACGAGGGTTCGTGCCCCGGTCCAGGAAGATCCCACATGCCGTGGAGCGACGGGGCCCGTGAGCCATGGCCGCTGAGCCGGCGCGTCCGGAGCCTGTGCTCCGCAACGGGAGAGGCCACAACAGTGAGAGGCTCGCGGACCGCAAAAAAAACCCCAACAACAATAGAAAAAACAACTTCTTATAGGCAGAAAAATTAGCATAATTTGTTCACCATAACATGTAAGCCAGAATAAAATGCAGCCTTCTCAGTCACAAATACAATAATGACATGAATGACATCAGTTCAAGTTTATCATAAAATTAAGCTGATTTGAAGGAACCTAGTTCAAGTTGCATTCTCCTAACACAGCATTTTTAATATTATCCTCTTCCCTAATTTGACAAGATTAGCATTAAAAGCAGGTGAAAACATGTCACTAGTCCCTTTGTCTTTAACATATTCATGGTGCTAACCATCTTTGGTTTTTCACTTACTTATCAGAGCAGGAAAACAATTCTTATATGCACAATTGTATAAAGAAACTAAGATTTTCTGTGTGCAGATGACCTTCTGTTCTGCCAGACCTCTCCATCGGTCCTCCAACACAGTCAGGCACTTTCCAATATTATTTTCCCAAAGGTCATATTCAAGTGTAACAAATCCACCTGACATTTTCTACATTATTTGCATGTAATTTGCTTATGTCTAAACGGACTATGATTTTGAAGAGTACAAATCTAATTTAAATTTTCCTGAACTACCACAATGAAATGATAACTGTGCTTTTTGAATTTTGACAGCAGTACAGAGTTTTCATCAGATGTAAGTAGAAAACACCGAACATGTAAGGAATGGAATATATTCTAAGTGCAAACTAGAAGCAGGAAGCTTGTAGGTATAAAATATCAGGCACATTTGTTAAACTTAAGGTCATACCTAACAAGGAGCTTTAGAAATGCAAAGAAAAAAAAATGACTCTTTTTGATTGGGTTGGAAGAGGGTAAAGAGTACGTTATTTATTTTAAGGAGCCAGGAATGTCCCTCTACCTCAAACATAACCAATTAGAAAATAACTCCTTTGGGTAACATAAGCTGTTAAAAGCAAACAAGCATTTTAAAGGAAACCCACTGAGAGATATCAGTTTATTAAACCTTTGTGTGACTGAGTTTAAGAGAACATTATCTAAGAACAGGTTTTGAAGGGAACAGGTAGAAACTGCTCCTGAGAGAAAAGTGAAGGCCACTAGCAAGAAAGGGAAGGGAGGAGAAGACAAGGCTAAGAAATGAGAAGATAAAGTTCTTCTACTTCCAGTTCTGCCCAGAACCAGTCCAAAATACACCTAATGCAGGTAGACAAAATAGCACAGTGAATTGGAGTTATTTAAAACTCACATTTCTGATTACCCATTCTCCAAACCCACATGTTATTTTTGTTGGAAGATATTTAAACAATTAGCAAAGCAAACACAACCCGTGGAAGATTCTAAATGTCACCAAAGCAGCAAAATTAATAGATTTAAAAGAGGTAAGCAAAATCGTTGCCAGGGGAATAGGATAAATAGCATAGGAAACTGAACAGTGGAGAAAATGATTTGGAATTTTCTTTTCACAGTGACAGAAACTGGTTTTCAAATATAATTAATGATTAGGTCTGGTTTGTTCTTTAAAGTATAGCTTCTTCAAACATATACAATCTCTTCTTGCAGTTACAGATCTGTAAGTCTGCCAGGTTGTTAGGAAGAAAACAATGAAGCTCTAAACATCTAGAATCTCTACTACTTAGTACCAGGAGACCTAGATTTTTCTCTTTTATTCCAAGCAACAGTCCTTTCTTCCAACCTATACACCATCTTGAAACAGACTGAAAGGGATAAGATTATGAATTAATATAATCAGAGTATGGCCTGAGAGAAAACAGTCAAGAAAATAAAAAGACTGAACCTAACCTTTAGCATCCCAGTATCACATATCAAAGGCCAAATTTCAAAGCCAGGATACCAGTCAAATGTCTTCCTGAAAATAAGCCCTGGTGTGACGAAACATATACAGACTATTGTGGTAATCACAGCTAACAGCAAAGGTACCTCGTAGGCAGAAATAAGAAATTAACAAGCCCAGAAATGGCCTGATCTGTAGAAAATTCCTACCCATAAGCCTCACTACAGGTGCTACGAATTACAAATCCAACCCATCTTTTCAGCTCATTTCCCAGTGGTCTCCTTCGCATATCCTGCACACAAAGCTAAATTATTCACTGTTCTTTAAATACGATCCAGTTCCTTCATTCTCTGTGCCTGAAATGCTGTTCCCCAACAAATTTCTAATTCCAAATCCTACCTGAACTTCAGGATGCAAATCACCTGCCATCTCCATAAATATGAATCACACCAGATTTAGACAGATCTCTTGTCTGAATTATTATGATAATCATCATTTTCTAACATATTGTTTCTACTTTTTTGGACATTGTATTTTTCTCTACTAATCTCTAAATTCCTTGGGAATAGACTTTCATAGTAAATATCCCAATGTCTTGAATATAATTTGCATTAATAAATATTTGTTAAATGAATGAATGACTAGTTAGGATGGTATATAAAATGAAAATAGATTAGGGACCTAGGAAAAAACAAGTTTTCTTTTTCTTTAATTAAAAGAGCTTTAAGGATTTAGGGAATATAAATTCTAAGTTACAATGACAAATAAAATAGAATATTAGATCTTGGGAAACTTTGGAGATTTAACCCTGTTCCTTTCTGTGTCAGTAACTGAGTGAGGGGTAGTGCCCGGATTTCTTAAAGTGGAGTCAAGGGCTCTTTTTGCTGGAACAAGCTGCCTCATGATAAATCCATCTTCTCTGATGTCTGAAAATATTCAACATCACATTCTAATGACTTGAAATATAAAAAGGTTAATAGTGTGTGCATTCCTTTAAATGGCATATTTTGTGTTACATTTCTGAAGAGGCATCACTCATCCTTTATAAAATGCTACAATGATTTCTTCTGACTACTGGTCAATACTTCTATTTATTCATGCCCAGAGTCTACTCAGTGTGTACTCATTTCCACTAAGCACTGAGGGCATGAGATTATTTTCAATTTTGTATATGTGTGTTGATCTCACTTATGCTTATTGCAAGTGATGGTTTTGTTGTTTGTTTATAATGGTCTAAGAGTAGAAGAGGAAAGTCTTGTCTTTTATTTTTATGATATTTATATAGACCAAAGAAATTTGGTAAAGCGAAGGTAATCTCTTGTCATTCCAGAGACTTCATTAAACATTAAAATACAATCGTTGAGTTATGTTGTTTGTACTGTAAAGAATTTCCAGAGGAGTGTACCCCGAATCCAGTTGTATATCAGAATCTTTTAGAATGCCTTTTGAAAACACAGATTTCTGATCTGGACCAAAGACCTACAAAGTCAGAATGTATCTCTTAACCACTACCCTGGGAATCTGATCCCAAGGAGCTTCTAATGCATAATTTGGTTAGGGAATTACTACTCCGAAAACCTGTGCCCCTTATAGACGTCTGAATTCCTGAATTCTCCTCCAACCTGCATACGCACTCAGATTTTGCTCTTCTTGCACCAGCCACATTAGCTTGGAGCTATTCATTCTCACATGCCCATCCAAAGTATCCTAGGGGATTTTTTTATGCCCCTGTGTTTGGATTAGACTCTGGCCTCTGACTCTCCCCAGGATCCTGGGAAACCACATTCCATCGTCATTACTTGCTCTGGCCCTTGCTTGCCCTTTCAATGAGCCAGGCTCACCCAAGTATACCACCTCTACCCCCAGGACTCTTCCAGACCACTCTTCTGCTGGCCTGCTCACCCATCACTTCTACTCTTCTCCTGTTTCTTTCCTCTCCTGCCTCTCCCCTCAAGCTCCCATAGTAGAGGGAGACTTAGCAAAAGTGGGCTACACAGGCGATATCTCCAAACCATCTAGGATCCAGCCTGACAAGGTGCTAATGTTTCTCAAGGATTGTGACTTCCCTTTAATAACAATTATAAAATTCTTAATGTATTAAAAAAAAAAATTAAGACTGCATGTTTCCATATGTTTTATTTATTTATTTTTTAACATCTTTATTGGAGTATAATTGCTTCACAATGGTGTATTAGTTTCTGCTGTATAACAAAGTGAATCAGCTATACATATATCCCCATATCTCCTCCCTCTTGCATCTCCCTCCCACCCTCCCTACCCCACCCCTCTAGGTGGTCACAAAGCACTGAGCTGATCTCCCTGTGCTATGCAGCTGCTTTCCACTAGCTATCTATATTACATTTGGTAGTGTATATAAGCCCATGTGACTCTCTCACTTCATCCCAGCTTACCCTTCCCCCTCCCTGTGTCCTCAAGTCCATTCTCTATGTCTGCGTCTTGATTCCTGTCCTGCCCCTAGGTTCTTCAGAACCTTTTTTTTTTTTTTAAGATTCCATATATATGTGTTACCATATGGTATTTGTTTTTCTCTGCCTGACTTACTTCACTCTACGACAGACTCTAGGTCCATCCACCTCACTACACATAACTCAATTTCATTTCTTTTTATGGCTGAGTATTATTCTATTATATATATGTGCCACATCTTCTTTATCCATTCATCTGTTGATGGACACTTAGGTTGCTTCCATGTCCTGGCTTTTGTAAATAGAGCTGCAGTGAAAATTGTGGTACATGACTCTTTTTGAATTACGGTTTTCTCAGGGTATATGCCCAGCAGGGGGATTGCTGGGTCATCCATACATTTTATATTATGAAATCAAAATCCTTAGACTTGGTAGTTCACACTAAAGAAATGCCTCCCCTCATGTAATTGCCCTCCACAAGCCATACCTCTCCCAGAAGACCTGTGACCTTACTATCTAGTCTTGGATACCCACGGTCTGCTGATCCAGTAGAGGTTAGGACAGTGGCACTGTCTGACCTAATGAGCTTTCCCCACTCTGAGCAGTTTTATTAAATTATATATTAAAGCATATATCTTACATATGTATTATAATAAATATGAGGTCCCTTGGGTCTCTGGGAAGCTAAAGAAATTGCATTAGTGGTAAAATTGTCTCAGAATATTACTTAACTTTCACTGGAAGAAAACATAAATCAATTCCAGTTGAAAATTAGTATTTCTGCATTGTATATCACCTTGATTAGAAAATAAGTACAGGAGTACCTCATTTTATTATGCTTTGCTTTATTACACTTCACAGATACTGGGTTTTTTACAAATTGAAGGTTTGTGGCAAACTTGCACTAAGCATGTCTTTTGGCACCATTTTTCCAACAACATTTGCTCACTTCACGTCTCTGTCACATTTTGGTAATTCTCATATTTCAAACTTTCTCATTATTATTATATCTGTTATGGTGACCTCTGATCAGTGATCTTTGATGTTACTATTGTAATTGTTTTGGGGCGCCACGAACCATGCCCATGCAAGATGGTGAATTTAATTAATAAATGTTGTGTGTGTTATGACTGCTCCACCCACTGGTCATTACCCAGTCTCTCTCCCTGTCCTCGGGCCTCCCTAGTCCCTGAGACACAACAATATTGAAATTAGGTCAATTAATAACCCTCCAACGGCCTCTAAGTGTTCAAGCAAAAGGAAGAGTCACATGTCTCTCTTTAAATCAAAAGCTAAAAATGACTAATCTTAGCCAGGAAGGCATGTCAAAAGCTAAGATAGGGCAAAAGCTGGACCTCTTGTGCCAAAGATGTGAGTGCAAAGGCAAAGTTCTTGAGGGAAATTAAAAGTGCAACTCCAGTGAACACACAAATAATAAGAAAGCAAAACAACTTTACTGCTGATATGGAGAAAGTTTTTTAGTAGTCTGGTTAGAAGATGAAACCAGCCACAATGTTCCCTTAAGCCAAAGCCTAGTCCAGAGCAAGGCCCTAACCCTCTTCAATTGTATGAAGGCTGAGAGACATGAGGAATCTGCAGAAGAAAAGTTTTAAGCTAGCAAAGGTTGGTTCATGCTGTTGAAGGAAGAAGTCATCTCTAGAACATAAATGTACAAGATGAAGCAGCAAGTGCGAACGCAGAAGCTACAAAAAATTATACAGAAGATCTAGCTAAGATAATGAATGAAGGTGGCTACTGCAAACAACAGGTTTTCAATGCAGATGTTGAAAGAAGATGTAATCTAGGACTTTCATAGCTAGAGAGGAGAAGTCAATGCCTGCCTTTAAAGCTTCAAAAGACAGGCTGACTCTCTTGTTAGGGGCTAATACAGCTGCTGACTTTAAGTTGAAGCCATTGCTCATTTACCATTCTGAAAGTCCTAGGGCCCTTAAGAATTATGCTAAATCTACTCTTCCTCCTCTATACATGGAAAAACAAAGCCTGGATGACAGCACATCTGTTTACAACATTGTTTACTGGATATATTAAGCCCACTGTTGAGACCTACTGCTCAGAAAAAAATATTTCTTTCAAAATATTACTGCTCATTGACAATGCACCTGGTCACCCACGAGCTCTGATGGAGATGCACAATAAGATTAATGTTGTTTTCATGCCTGCAAACACAACATCCATTCTGCAGCTCATGGATCAAGGAGTAATTTCGACTTTCAAGTCTTATTATTTAAGAAATATATTTGGTAAGGCTGTAGCTGCCATAGATAGTGATTCTTCTGATAGATCTGGGCAAAGTAAATTAATAACCTTCTGGAAAGGATTCACCATTCTAGATGCCATTAAGAACATCTATGATTCATGAAAAGAGATCAAAATATCACCATTAACAGGAGTTTAGAAGAAGTTGATTCCATGGATGACTTTGAGGGGTTCAAGACTTCAGTGGAGGGAATAACTGCAGATGTGGCAGAAATAGCAAGAGAACTAGAATTAGAAGTGGAGCCTGAAGATGTGACTGAATTGTTTCAATCTCATAATAAAATCGAAAGGCTAAGGAGTTGATTCTTATGGATGAGCAAAGAGAATGGTTTCTTGAGATAGAATCTAGTCCTGGTGAAGATGCTGTGAAGATTATTAAAATGGCAACAAAGGATTTATAATAGTACATAAACTAAAGCATAAGCAGGGTTTGAGAGGACTGACTTCAAATTTGAAAGAAGTTCTACTGTGGGTAGATGCTATCAAACAGCAATGCATGCTACAGAGAAATTGTTCGTGAAAGGAAGAGTCAATCAATGCATCAAACTCATTATTGTCTTGTTTTAAGAAATGGTCACAGCCACCCTAAAATTCAGCAACCACCACCCTGATCAGTCAGCAGCATCAACAACAAGGCAAGACCCTCCACCAGCAAAAAGATGATAACTCACTGAAGGCTCAGACGATGATTAAAATTTTATAGCAATTAAGTATTTTTTAGTTAAGGTATGTACACTGTTTTTTTAGACATATGTTATTGCACACTTAACAGACTATAGTATAGTTTAAACTCAACTTTTATATGCAGTGGAAAACCAAACATTTCGTGTGACTCACTTTATTGAGATATTCACTTTATTGCAGTGATCTGGAACCAAACCTGCAATATCACTGATTTATACCTATACTTATTCACGAATGGTGATATGATATGATAGAAAGATCTCAAAGCTAAAAGTAAAAGGGCTGCTTTTTATTATTATTATAGCTCTGAAACTAAGTGACTTCGAAAGGCCACTTAATTCTCTCACAAATATCTATTTATTTAACTACCTAATATGTGATATAATAAAAATATATGTACAGTGTCCCTCGGTATTCAAGGCGGACTGGTTTCAGGACCCATTGAAGATTCCAAAATCTGAGGATGCTCAAGTCCCACTGTCAGCCCAGCCTCCTCAGGTTCCACATCTGGGGCTTCAACACTGCCAACCTTAATCATAGTATACAATTCAAGAATGTGGAATCTGCAGATACGGAGGGCTGGCTATATTTGTTCCTCATCCCTGGTTCCTGGCAAAGAACTCCTCATGTAATACAATAAATTAATATTTGGTTTTTTTGTCCAGATTACTGCCACAGAGCTTCTAGGACCCTTAGAATTTCCCGAGTGATAGAAGGTTAGTGGTGTCTTTTATTATTTACAGCAAGTCCTTATTAATTGTACTTGAGATTATGTTAAGGAAGTGACTCCTGGAGGATGGGAGCTGGTTAGCAGAAAAGCCGACAATGTGCATGTGCTTCCAGGGTTAGAACTTTCAGCTCCACCTCCCAGACTTCCCAGGAGGAAAGAGGGGTTAGAGACAGAGTTCAATCACCAATGGTCAGTGCTTTAATAGATTATTCTTGTGTAATGGAATCTCCATAAAAACTTCATATGAAGGGGTTGGGAGAGCTATCAGGCTGTTAAACACACGGAGGTGCTGGGAGAGGGCATGGAAGCTCAGCAGCCCTTCCCCACTCCTTGTCTTATGAGTCCCTTCCATTTGGCAGCTCCTGAATTATATCCTTTTTAGTAAAACTGGTCATAGTAAGTAAAACACTTTCCTGAGTTCTGTCAACCATTCTAGCAAATAATTGAACCTAAGGAGGGGACTGTGGGAATCCCAATTCATTTTCTGTTGATCAGAAGTACAGGTGACAATCCTGGGGGCTGTGGCTGGCATCTGAAGTGGGGCTTGAGATGTTCAGGGGCTTGAGATGTTCAGGGCTCAGTCTTGAAGGACTGAGCCCTGAACAATGCAGAGTCTTCACTAACTCCAGGTAGTTAGTGTCAGAATTGCAATGTGTGAAAAAACCTACACGTTCAGTGTCAAAAGTGTTGAGTACGGAAAAAGCTTTTCTTTAACTGATATAAAGGAAATGGACAGGGGTAGCAAAATCTATGAGGAGAGTACTGGACACTAGTACCAGCTCTATTACTAACCAGCTGTCTGACTTTGAGCAAATCACATTACCTCTCTGAACCTCAGCTTGCTCATCTATAAAATAAGGGATCAAATTAGATATTCTCTTAATTCTCTATTCTGTCCTAGTTGAAGTATTCAGAAGGTTTCTGATAGCTTCGGATCACAGCAATCCTTTTCTAGCACTAACATTCTGTTAATAGAAATTTCCCTTATGGATTATGAGGGAGCTGTTTTAGCACGTCTTTTCTTATAAAAGATGCTGATAGCAGGTACTTTCAACTGAAGCTACCTCATTAGCAGTGGCAGCTCCAGGCGTTAACTTCATATCAGTAACTCTTACAATGATCTCTTGTATTATGAGAATTCTCTCCTTTGATTATTGCATGATGATTCTACAGTTTTCCTCAATCACTACCAAGTCACTTGACAAAGTACTTCATTTTCTGAAACATATCTACACCATCTTCCTAATTCTACCAGGAACATATTTTGTTTTCATTTTGTTTGCAGATGCTTTCCTGTCATCAAATGCATTTTACCTGAGCATGTGTGTATGCGACCTAGCATTTATTCTTGAATCACTTGGGGAAATAATCTATAAGCCATGAGATTTGTTTTGCTCATTGAAATCTGCAATCTTAAAGTGTATGGCTTGAACGAACAGACTCCCTACCTTCATAACTTTAGCTGCGGCTAACTGTTCATCTGATGTCACACAGGCCCTGCATTTTCCACACTCTATGCTTTCTGCACTTGCTATTTCTTCCATCTGAAACAAACACCCTCTCTCCTCCCTTCATCACCAGTGCACCATTACCACCTTTAATGCATCGCCATATCCCCGAGGCCTGTTATAACACCTTATGCACAAAATATTTAAAATGAATTTAACTTCTTTTGTACAGTTACCAAGATAGGCAAACCCACAAGTGGCACTGAATGAAAGGTTTCTCATGTTGGTGGTAGTAACCACACCATGAATGAATACAACCCCATGTCTGAAGAAATAATAAATTTTCAAACATCTGATTTAGATTAAATCTTAATGAAAAGGATGAAACAAATAGACCTGTATGATATGTCCACCAAAAAACAATCCTTCACCCAATTCAAACACACCTGATCAAACATATATTAATCTTAACCAAAGGACTTTCAACTTATACCAAAAATAATAACAAAAATTAGTTTATGACAAACACAAATTAAGAGAGAAAATTGAAAATAATATTTGAACAATTCTTCTGTGACTGGAGTGCCCCTTCTTTATTTTACCTGATAATTTATCAATTAAACATATTAAACTGATTAAGATAAAATCCTGGCCAATATGTAAGACATATATAAATAAAATGCAGGTCCTATTTCATAAAGATTTCTAGTACCTCAGCACCTTGAGAGTATATTTGTCTAGTCCACCAAGCCAAAAATTGCAGTGAATTACATTTAAATGTAAATATTTCTAAAAGTGTTAGGGAACACTGAAATATCATGGTAACTTAAGTAAAGCAAAGATAAACCTAGGAAGGTGAATAAAAATAAAGGGAGGAAAGGGCTGAGAATAAAACAGATGTTAGTACTAGAGCCCCAAGCAATTCTGCTATGGGACCACTTTAAATAAGCAAAATTACAACAATAAGAGAAAATCATTTATTTTATTATGAGTAGTTCACGTCCAGACCACCAACCTAGAGGCAATGGTGACAGCCTGAAGTTGCAAATTGCAGAAGCAGCAATTAGTACAAGATGACCCATTACCCAGCAGGAGGCCCCACAGGATCTACTGGGAGTCTATGATTTGGCTGAGAACCGTGGAGTGAGAGAAGTAAGAGATGGGATCCAGAAGAGGGGGTTGCTCCTGAACACTAGCAGTGCTGCCCATTGGTGCAAGCATCTCCAATGCAGGCTTCAGGAAACAACAACCAGAGAAAGTTAAAATGTAACTGGAGAAAACCTATACTGTAGATGCAGAAACTGTATATGAGAACTCCCACAGACTTCCAGAGATATTCTGGAATTGAGGATGGTGCGTCAGAGAGGCAAAAGGGCAAAGTCCAAGGTCCTAGGCAGAAAACAAGAAATGGAAAAATATCCCTACTCTGGGGAGAGATGTAAACTTATATATTGGCAGTTAGACTGAGCACCAAGTGGTGGGGTATACTGAGCCTTCGGACTGCCAGCATAACCTTCTTTTGTACCCATAAACCTGGTGAGTCCTTTGACCCCTGGGCTACTAAGTAATAGTACTAGAAATCTAAGAAACTTAGGAAATCACTTTCTCTATAAAGTGCTTGAAATAAGGATGAATTTCTTCCTCTTGTTCAACAGATTATCTTAGAAATTTCCTCCAGCTCCTTCACACTTTAACTCATTCTATATCTATTACACACTAATTCCTTGGCCAACTGTATGGCACCATAATCTAATCACATTGATTACATAATATGTTGAATTGAGTGCACATTTTCCCAATTCTTTTTATATGAGTAAGCTTTATATGAATAAGTTTCAAATAAGCCTTGATTAATTTATAGTCTGCAAATGCATGGTTTTATTATCAATAACAAATCTCATTTTCATAGCTAAATCTATCTTTGGTTTTCTTGTTCTAAATTAAATACATTTGAGTTTACTTTAAATTTGAGGTCTTGTTTCTTTCGAAACCAAGGATGGGGAGAAAGGTTCATCTCTTCCCTTTTCCATTTCACAATTATGAGATGGGCTCCATATGGCTTGGAGTTTTTGTCAGATTTCACATTCTAATACCTTGATCATCTGGTTTTGTGCTATCATAGTTCTTTTCCTCTCTAGGGAACTTCATGTCTGTTGCTGGCATCTGTCCCCTGATTTTCCCTGTAAATGTCTTAGCAAATAATTTATTTAATTCCTACTGTTCCTATTAACAAATTAGCACTTTCTCTTTGGTCCGTCATTTCTTAAATGAACTTCTAAATATCTTTCTGTTAAAAATCTATACAGTTTCTATATGCATACTCCGATAACTTTTTACTTAAATGGAATCCAACTGATACACATACTCACTAAAGAATCGAGAATTCTTACATCATAACTTTAGGAAATTCTGCCGTTATCAATCTGGTTAAATGTAGCATGGGGGATTTCTGCAAAAATTGCCCTTCATAATTGTTCTCTTAGTTTCTTTAGGTCTCAATACCAGATTTGGAAGAATAAAGTACATCTATACACCTACTGCTCTCTATTGTCAAGAGAACTCTGATCTCTCAGACAGGACACCACAGATGGCTATGTTTTAACCTGTAGCACTCATTCAGAGACTACAACTTAAATGAGGTTCTTGAACAAAATACAGACACCCAATATTTGCTCAAGAATATAAATAAACAGGGTTAGTTTTTCTGCACTGGCCCATATACTTTAGAATGACAAGTAAATTTACATTTGGTTCAGAATCTTTTTTCCCCCTTAATGACTTTAGTTGGCTTTTTCTAGTTCTTGATAAATAATAAGATTTGAAACAACAGAGTATAACACTACAGGTCTCATCCCTAAGTTTTCTTCTGGCCTTAAATTCCCATATCATGAAGTATCAGACTTACTTAAATAAATATTTTACCCATTTAAGCAATTAACCAATATGTCATAAACACTGGGAATTATACAGATACAGCCAAGCTCTATATAAATCAATAAGCAACCCTTGAAATGTTGAGTCGTGGGCTATCACTTCTTTTCTTTTCTAGTAATGTAAATGTATATATTCAGCATTTTCTCTATAACATCCATGTATTTCCCTGTACTTAGACTTTGCTAGGCAAAGCAATATTTTAAAGAAATGTATTCCAATAATATACAAACAAAAGGACCTTTTTATCCAAAAGGTCTTTTCTAACATTTTTTTCCTTACTAAAATAAAAATCACAATTTTATAGGTAAGGACTGATTTGGGGCTCTCAGGAGGATCATTATGCAAATGGCTTCAGTTTTTGGCTGCTCACTTTAGCTTACACAACCCAACTAAGGTACAGAGCTCCAGAACACTATCCTTTGCTCTGAAAGAATACCTTGAACAAAACTTAAACAGTGTTTTTAAGCTAGTTCCATTATAGCACATAATAGGTGCCTAGGATAACACACATCTTAAGAATAGGAAGGCATAATTCTTTCTGGTGATTCAATCTATAATACTCTTTTTTTAAGGCTGTCTACAAACTATAGTAGCAACTCTTTTGAAATGTTAATACCTAATAAAACTTCACACATTTTTTAAACTAAGACATCTGTGGCACTGACCACAGTAGTTAAATTGTTTAGAAAACCATCTAAGACTGTGCCTGCAATTCTAGATCTTAGTCCTACAGCTTGGATAGTTTACACACGGCCAAGCAGCATAGAAAACTTCTGAGAATTAGCTGTGGATGGAAGCAAGGGTGGGAGGCAATGAGTGAAAAAACAGAGACTAAATGGAAATGTGTGTCTTTGACTAGGGTTGAATTGACTAATTTATTGGAAGCCATTTAAAACTTACAACTGGCCTTTACAATACCTGAAAGAGATCCATGGTTGTCTACACGTGACCTTCATATCTTTGTACATGTTACCCTTTTTGGGGAATATACCATTACCATAACCTTCCTTTACTTGGTTAACCCATACTCATACTGTAGGAGGCTCTACAGATAACCCCATACTCCACCTGTCCTAGCTGTTCCCTTAGCATCCTGTACTCATCACACTGAATTGAAGTTTTCCATTAATTCTGCAGTGATCAGTGACCAATGCAGAAGCAGAGGCTGTGCCCTCTATCTCTAAAATCTCAGGACCTGGCCCAGTTCCTGGCACACTGTAAATGCTCATTACCTGATTGCTGAATGAATCCTTTCCTTTTAGGAAAGGAGCAAGGAATGTCAGGAAATTGTAATTGGGAAAAGACAGATAGTACACTGTATATCAATTCTTGTCTCTAAATAGAAGGGGACTGATAGAACAATTATTTATTAAATAGTTGTTGTATGCCAGGGCATTATATACGACATCTTAAGCATTTTGCATTAAGTATTCTTAATCCCATTTTAGAGATGAAAAAACTTACCAAGATACCAAGTAACATACCCAGTTTTACAGCAAATAAATGGAAGAGCTGGAATTTGAACATTAGGACTCTGACACCAGAGTTCCTATTCTCTTCCCTTCACCCGAGATTGGGAAGATTTAGCCTACCCTAGCTTTGTTCTATTTTAGGACTTACCCATGCACACCATGTCCATAAAACCCTGTCAGCAGTGGTAGGAAAAAGTCAGGATTGCTCTGTCACTAAGTTGGCTTAGAAAAAGCACATATTTCATCTGGAGCTGGCTACACTGATAGGGCATGGCTATAAGATACCCCTTGAAAGACTGGTCTTAGTTTCTAGGTCAATTGTTCCTGATGAGCGTTCGTTCATACCTCATCAGAGTGATGCATGGAACCTCATTAGTGGCATCCCTTCTGTGATAGGCCTCCAGAGAGCATGATTTACTCTTTGGTGCATGCTGCTGGCTGTCAGCATGATTCACCCAAAATTGACAAGAACCTGCTTCATTAACGCAGCTATAATCCCACCTCTCTGTCGCTACGGTCATATATTACCAGTTTGTTACCAGAAGCTGCTGATCAACTTCTCCCGGGCTTTAGTGATGCCCAGAGCCCTGGATTTCTTTAGGGTTAGTTTACTTCCCTTTCTGCCTCCAACCCCCAGACCTTCAGTGGCTCTCCATATGAACACACCCTTGTTTCTTAATAGAGATTGATTTATAAAAATGAACTTTCTTTTTAAATATGATACATTTTCTGAACATAACAAAATATAGCAAAGATCCATAGAGCGACATAACAGCAATACTTTCAGGAAATGAAGGCACTTTAGAGAGACAAAGTGACCCAATAAGGAGTCAAGAAATCTCCCACATAGTGTGTGTCTTAAGCAAGCCACAAAAATCTTGCTAATCTTCAGTTTTCTCATCTGTACAATAGAAATATTAAGAAATGCCTTGCAGATTTGCAGCAAGCATTGAATTGAGTGTTTGTGTGTGTGTGTGTGTGTGTGTGTGTGTGTGTGTGTGTGTGTACCAGGAACTCAGATTAGAGTTGCATCTTATAATAAAATAAAGGTATGATTCATGTTTCACCATAGATTTATACCTCATTTAAAAGACGAAAAAAATCATCTTTTAAATGTAGGTGCAACCCCAATACTGTATTTTGTTTGCAAATGCAAATAGATGATAGATCCTTACTCTGTCACGTGAACGTAGCTTTCGAAACTATAGCTCTCTTTAACTTCTTTATCAGTGAGTAAGGTACTGATAATACTGAGCTCCTTATTTTAGCCTCAAATTGTGGCCTTTTCTAGTCTTTTGAAGGTATTCAACATTTAATCAGCATTAGCCATAAAATAATTCTGGGAAGGTTACCAAACATAATCATTTCCAAGTAGCACTATCTCCCTGCACCTACTATCACTACTAATGATAATGATAATAGTACTTAATAAATATAAAGCATTTATTCTTTGCCAAGCAGTGTTGTAATCCCTTTGTATTTACTCAGTTAATTACCACACATGCATGCACATACATATAAACTATATTGAACAGAACTGTTATCCCAAATTTACACAGGAAAGCATGAAGCACAAAGCAGTTACGTAGCCTCCCCAAGGTAATAGAGCTACTAACTGATGAACCTGGAATACAAACCCTGGTACTCAGCTCCAGGACCTGTACTCTTCTGTTATTGTTGTTTGTCTGATGATACATTTTTTAATTTTTATTTTATTTATTTTTATTGAAGTATAGTTGATTTACAATATTATATTAGTTTCAGGTATACAACATAGTGATTCAATGTTTTTATAGATTATACTCCATTTAAAGTTATTAAAAACAGAGCCCATACTCTTAACTTCCATGCTACATAGCTTCTCTAACTTGGAAAACAACACGTGCAAAACTACACTTGGCTTTCCTAGATAAACATACAACCTCGATATACACTTCAATTTTTAAGAATATATCCAAAATATTTTTCCAGAGTGGCCTCCAATTCAGGAAGATTACTAGAGGATCTATCATCAAATTATATTTGAAAACTTAATGCTATTGTCAGTATTTATTTAGTTTAAAAGCCTACATCTCAATTGAAACTGTTTATGTTAATAATACTTGCTTCTTTTTATTTTGGGATATCTCTTTCAAATATCTTTTGCTTTTATTTATCATGTATTCCTTTTTTAGAGCCAATTTGTTTCCCTTTTATCAGGCTTAAAATAATTATATTCAAATTGGCAGTGGTATTTCAACACGACATACGAAAATAGAACAATAATGCCTAATAATTATTGAGAATTCATTTTGTGTCAGCAACTGTGCTAGGATGTTTTCCAGATATCATCTCATTTTGTACCAACTTTGAGAGGTAGAGTTTATTTCAGTGTTCTCACATGAGGATATATAACTTGACAAAGGAAATCCTGATGCTAAGTGACGAGGATGCAAACCCAGGTCTGCCTGATGCAAATTCATGTGCTTTTCATTCTGCCACCTTGTCCCTTCCCTTAACAGCACACGGGAGAAAGCAAAGATGCTGGGGCTGGAGAAGGTCCTGTGGAAAGAGATAGCAGAGGGGACCATGGGACAAGAAAGGTACAAAATCCTCAAAGTTGGAAAGTGAGAAAAGACCCCTCATGCAACCCACAGCAGTTGGCACATAATGTTGAAACTACTTAGGTCACTTCTATAAAAAAGCTGATACTTGGCTTTGGTTATCACTTTTTATTTCTTCAAAATATAAACCTCTTTTATTAACTGCCTCAACCAGCCTAGCAATTGGGCTGTATAGAGATTAGAAAGCAACTGGACAAGACAATTTAGAATTTCTCTTTTAAGTTCTTTTCTAAAGAGGCAACAGAGTATTTACATTTATTATTTCTTTTATCCTTAAACACTTTCTTCAAAAATAGTGAAAGAATTAAGATTTACCCAATAACTTTATGACAGAGCCAGCACCAGACCCAGTTTTTCTGAATAGGAATGTTTTTCTGAACCAAACTTATCTAAGACATTAGAAGTATTCAAAACAAGACCTAGAATGACCTCAGAAATCATCAAAGAATCACTCCTTCACTGCAGAAAAGAGCTTCATTAAGAACTCCAGGAATATAAACAGCCATTCTGTTTTTAAAGGCCTTAATGGGAGGCAATTATATGACCTTCCACAGTCTCTCATTCCAGTGCTCTAAAGTGTTTCTCTCGCTAAAACTGAGGGAAAGCATCAGTAGTTTCATTCTTTCTGGCAAATATAGGAGCGAGAGTCCCTGAAGCCAAACTCTACTGGCAATCAGAAAAGTGCTTTTAGAAAGCTCAGGCACATATCTGTCCAAGAAAGCTTCAATGGCCGAAGACAGCTGGGTGCTTAATATGATAAAATCCTTAGTCAAACATATGGTCTTCTCCACATGATAGTACTTTCCTATAATAACTTTCCCAATTTTTTTTCATATAGAAATCAAACTGTTTATTTAAGCAACGCAATACAGAAAAACAGTATGTGCTATGTATTTAACATTTTTGTACAGAAATATTTTTGCCATTATAATAAGGGATCTAAAATATGCACATCATTTAGTAGAGCTGAATGACATGTATCTGTGGAATGCCTGGCTTGACTTTGTCCACAGACCAGGGTAGGGCAATTTTTAAGGGACCTCTTGTTAAAGACCATGATGACAATTCAGGAAGATGGGAACATCACAGATAGGTCAGACTACATCAAAGGTGATATCATCTTGGGTGCACCTAACACACCATATATTGATGGCAAGATTACAAAGCAATCCCAGAGGGATGCACATACGCAAAGATGTTACAGGCCAGAAATCCTTGGAGAACTAGGAACAAAGACACCCCTGTCCCTATCCCCTTGTATTGAACAAAAAAACTCTTCTGTGATGCAGGTATTTCAAGAATCAAAAAGTTGTTCAAATTGCTTTTATATTGTTATATGCTGTGTATCAGACCCTGTTTTACCATTGACTTCCATTTCAAAGACTACTTTTTTCTTTAAATGAGGATATTGGGCAGCCTAAAGGTGAAGCAAATAGAATTAATGTTCAATTGAAATAGTGAAAGAAGAATTTAAGTGAGGTTAAATGGAAAGGAAAGGAGGAAATAGGAAGGACTTGGTTATGTTGGCAGAAAAGATGAATGAGAAGGAGTTTACATGAGAATCTTTGTGTTGGACAATTCAGACAATGGTTTGTACCATTAAAAGAATCTGGAGGTCACAAAAAGTACTGAATTGGGGTTAGTTAAGTCCAATCTTATATAAACTTGGGTAAGTTCAATTTGGCTTTAAACACTGGTTTTAGGTAAAAATGTTTAATAAGAAAAGAGGTGATAGAACTTGTGAGAGACTTCAAGACTGAAAACGTAGATTTGGGAAAAGTGAATTTTCCAGAGAAGACTCTGTTGAGATAAAGCCAAGGATACTGCCTGAAGTTATGGTACATAACAAAATACTAAACAACCATTAAAAATCATATTTTCAAATAATAAATGAGACTTGTTTTGTGGCCTAGTATATGATCTATGCTGGAGAATGTTCCCTGTCCACCTGAAATAAAGGTGTATTCTGCTGTTTCCTATGACCTGAGTAAGTTTCCATGCTACAGGGATATGCAAAAAGATTATAATATCTATTAATATTAATATACAATTTCACAACAGTATATATGATTATATATATACTTATATATAGCATAGTGTGTGTGTGTATATATCTCATAGTGTACATGTATAATCCTCTTCTAAAAGGAAATCAAGATTAGGATGAGGGGCTTCGAGAGATGGAAGCTACCTCCATGAACCAAGACCATCAGACACTGGAAACCTGATTATTTCTTTGTATCACAGGATTAGACTCCCTTTAGCTCAGTTAGGTTTGAGAAAGCTAACTTTGGGTCCCCTGGCTGATGAGTCCAGTAACTAATGCACTTCTCATGAATTTCCATAAATTACAATATTAGGTTAACTTTTAATTTTGTGCGGGATACCTTTTGTGTTGGTAACTGAAGAACCTGGAATAAATTGAATACAGGTCTTTTCGCCTCCAAACTGTATGGTATGTGACAGAAGCAGACCTTAGCTATTATTTGTGTATAATGACTTATACAAAAAGCCCACTGTAGATGAAAAAGGCACAGAATTTTTGAGCAAGAAAGGACCTTGGAATTCATCTACATTAGGGCCAGACAAGTAATAATCATGTGAATCAGACAGATTGTTAGGACTAGAGAGAGTATGGGACGCAGGGTGGAATGTCAAGTGTGTTCCCTCTAGAGGATTTAAAAAGGAAAACTGTGTGCATTATGCCAAAGGAGAGAGAAGGAAGAATCAGCCAGCAGACACTATGGGGAACACTTTACCTCATTTTTACAAGTAATAATATTTGATACTCATATACATAAGTGACTCCAGGTATATGAAATAACTCCCAGGGCCCAATTTTCTAGCTCCCTGTTCAACCACACCTTTATGCCCCTGACCTTGTTGTCAATCATTTGTAAGCAGTCATTCTGTCTCCCAGCACATTGAAATATTACACCCTTATCAGATCAGAGTATTGCACCCACTCCATCCATTCTTTAGCACTTACTGTACTATAACCACTGAACATCCTGAGAAAGAGAAAAACAGATAACATGGATGGTCTTTAGTAGACACACCTTCACTTGTTTAAAAATGCATTACCTGTATGGAGGTCCTCAAAATATTAAAAATAAAACTACCACATGATCAAGCAATCCCACTGCTGGGGATATATGCTAAGGAAATGAAATCAGTATCTTGAAGAATTTGTTCACAATAGCCAAGACACGGAAACAACCTAAGTTCGTCAACTGATGAATGAATAAAGAAATGTTGTATAAATATACAATGTAATATAATTCAGCCATAAAAAGGAAGGAAATCCTGTCATTTTTGACAACATGGATGAAGCTCGAGGGTATTATGCTATGTGAAATAAAGCAGACAGAGAAAGACAAATGCTATATGATCTCACTTATGTGTGGAATCTAAAAAAGAACACACAGAACCAGATTGGTGTTTACCAGGGACTGGGGATGGGGGAAATGGGGAGATGTTGGTCAAAGGGTACAAACTTTCAGTTATAAAATGAAAACATTCTGGGGATCTAATATACAGCATGGTGATTATAGTTAATGATACTGTATTTCATATTGAAATTTGTTAAGAGAGCAGATCTTAAGAGTTCTCACCCCCTTCACACACAAAAAGATAACTACGAGAGGTGATGAATGTGTTAATTACTGTGATTATGGTAATCATTCACAATGGGTAAATATATCAAACCATCACATTGACACCTTAAATATATACAATTTTTATTTTTCAATTATACCCTAATAAAGCTGGAAAATAATGCACAACCTTTTTGTTTCACCTTCCAAATAGTTAATGATTACACACATTTATGAATATTTAGTTAATAACACTGGCAGTAGTACACATATAGCAAATTATGGCTCTGGATAACACTGCAGTATTAAATAGATTTAAACCAGTAGTCGTGGTTTCGTGGAAAAAGTACTGAACCTAAAGTCAGATACCCATAGTTTAAGCCCTGACTCTGACATTTACTTTCTATCTGACATTAGGCCAAGTAACTTCACTTCCCAGTTTTCTTATTTGCAAAAGCGTAACTCAATAATGCCAACCTATGACCCAGAGTTGATGAAGAATTAAAAGCCTTTCCTTCACAAACTTTACAAATATTTCTACATATAGGTGAAATTTTTCACAATTTTCCTTTAAGAAATAAAATCATAATTATGTTTGAAATTGTCCCCGTACACTTTCTCATTCTGGTTAAATAAGCTCATGAATAAGTTTTAGTAACTTAAGTCAGACTCATCTCCAATGACACAACCTGTTCTGACAGTTATAAACTGAATTAAATGACAAGCAATGGCCCGCCTTTCTCATTTATGGGAATCACAGGCATTAACATCATTTACTGCCAGTTACAAGTTTATACAGCAGTGCTGAAGCCAACAGGGAAACAAATACAGACTACGCAGCTCCTCTTGATATCTCAAAAAATATGTAATATCTCAAAGAATACGCAATACTCATTTTAACTGGAAATACGAGCCAAGGCATAAAGCACTTACAAAGTCATTTTCAAGTTCCTGAGCAAGTTTTTGGTAAGAAGCTACCTGAAAAGCCTTTACATTTTTATTTACTTAACATATGTTATTTAATTTACTATTTTAAGTTAATTGCTTCTTTTTTTGTACTTGGTGTGTACCAGATATCTATAAGTTTTCCTCAGTTTTAAGATGCATAATTCTATGTGTCAGTCATACTTCATAGTTTATTATTTAGAAACATGTACAATGAATTATTTTAATACTATAAAGGACCTAGGGCTTCTTATCATTTAGGAAATTTAAAACTTAGCATTATCATTATACTTGAGGAATTTTTAATTTTTATTTTATTTATTTATTTTTTTTGCGATACGCGGGCCTCTCACTGTTGTGGCCTCTCCCGTTGCGGAGCACAGGCTCTGGATGCGCAGGCTCAGCGGCCATGGCTCACGGGCCCAGCTGCTCTGCGGCATGTGGGATCTTCCCGAACCGGGGCACGAACCCGTGTCCCCTGCATCGGCAGGCGGACTCTCAACCACTGCGCCACCAGGGAAGCCCTACTTGAGGAATTTTTATCTCAATTTGTTTATTTCTTTTAGTTGCTACATATTTGGGGTATAATTGGACCAAAGTCATTAATTCCATTTACATTTTGTTTTGCCTTTGTTTTGCAGTGCACTTTTAATGCCCTCCTCTTTATTAATTATTAAGACAGTTGTTAGATTTAACTAGATTGCATTCTTTTGATACGTCTGGATTTGATGAGTCAAATTGTTATTTAAGAATCAGTAGATGCAGGATATTATCACTTTGAGATTGGTGTTACTCAGGATGAAAAAATGACTTTTTATAACCCATCCTCAGTCCCAGCTATTCTCCATCAATATCATTTTGTGTGTTGTAACTTTAAGAGAAGGGTGGGAAAGGGAAGGTGGTAGGGAGACACAAGCAGGAGGAGATATAGGGATATATGTATATGTATAGCTGATTCACTTTGTTATACAACAGAAACTAACACACCATTGTAAAGCAATTATACTCCAATAAAGATGTTAAAAAAAAACAGAGAACTAAAATTTTCAAATCCATATTGTGAGGATAAAATAACTAATGAAATGTTCTAAGGTTACAAAATGAAGATACCTCAATATTCCAAGTTATTCTTGCTTTGACTACTTATTATTCAGACATGATTTGGAGAGGGAGCAATCACACTGCTGTCCTTTTCTATGCCACTGAGCAGCTTCTTAATCAAAGGAGATTACCTGAGGAAATGATCACTCCATCTAAGATTATGTTATGTATAATGGCATCAGCCACTTTTTAAAAAATAAGGGACTGATATATAAATTATGTCCTCTGCTTTTCATGAAATTGGCATTTCTCTTCATTTGTAAAAGTAACCATTTTTAAGATGGAAAATTTTGACACACAGAAGACAAATAGGAAAACTAAAAATCAAATATTTAAGCTTCAAACCTAAACCTTACACTGGTTCCTACACTGCATTACAAAGATGTTTGCCTACTTCCAAACCTATTATTGGAAGGGTTGTGAATCGTTTCTTTGTCTGGTACGGCTGCTTCAATCGTACATAAATATTTCACAATTATTCTTGTGCCAAAGAAGCCTTCAATTGCTATTATTGAAAAGGATTTCTGTTCTAGTGAGTGGCTTCACTGCTGTCCAATTCATTTTAAATTTACGTTTCCTGTCCTCAGATGCCAAAAAGTGAGTTTTACATTTAAGTCTTATTGATCTAAAAAATTCAACAAGTCTGCCATTGTAACTGTTTTCAAAACTTATAGCTACTTGAATGTAGGAGAGTTGTTCTTAATATTGAGCAGTGGTGTGTTAGCTGTGCACACTCTGTGTTCCTACTTAGTGTCTTCTTTCAGAAGTTTCACATATGTATTTATGAAAGTTAATGTATAGTTTTAGTTTGTGCCCTTCTCTACTCCTGACTAGTTCTGTGACCATTAGACAGGTACTGAACTTTTTAAGTCTCACTCCTTATCTGGAAAATAATAGCAACAACAAAACAAACTAGTGCCTATCCAGCAGGGTAGTTTTAAGGATTAAAATGAGATAATGCACATAAAACATTTTTCTAGGGCTGACACATAACAAAATGCTAGATATATGTTAGGTCATTACCATTATCATATTATGAGCAATTTAATTAATTTAAAGTAATATTGCCAGTTGCAGAAAGTAACACAGGGTATTTTTCCAAGCACAATTATGCCATTCCTATGTGTTCCCAAAAGACTCTACACCAGTCCCATCCCAGCACTTCTCTCTGTATTGTGGAGTGTCCTGAATTGCTCATTGGTGTGACCACTCACACATCCCTAGCACTGGATGATGAGTGTCATCAGGGCTGAGACTATCTGGTTTACTGTGCATCTTCAGGCAACTTCACAATAAGCAATAATTTTGAGTTGGTTAAATAAATAAATAAATGTATTTTTTACTAGATTATATTAATCCATTCCTCTTAAAGGCTATTTCCTTCTGATTTTTAATAAAGGGTCTAAGAAATAACAACTCTTAGTACTGGGGACATCCAAAGGTTTTCTGAATAGTAATGTTTCCTGAACTAATAAACCTGTTTAGGTTCCTTTTCACCTTTACTTAGCTCTTGGCAGTAGCACTGTGGTTATCTTCCATTTTAACTATGTTAATTAGCCTACAAAACCACCAGGGCTCTCCCACAGCCCATCAGGTAGGGCTCAAAACCATCATAGACTCATAAAGCCACCTGTCATTTGGCTCCAAGTCATGAAACAAACCCAGTTGCCAGTTTATCCAGTTCAAACTTTTCTACTTCAGCCAAAAAAAAAAAAAAAAAATTGTTCTTATGCCAACTTTTCCTCTACCGTTCTTCCATGAGTCACAGCATCCAAATATTAAAGATCTGATACGAATCTTACCTGTATAATTTATCATTTCTTTTAGACTATTCAAAGCTAATCTATCCTCTCCTAAAATATTCTTATACAATCAAACAATTCTGCCTCACATTGTTTTATAGATACTTTATTGTACATTATTTTATTTTCTCATATGTAACTTAAATTGATTGACCTTTTTTTTCATACTAGGGTAGAAACACCTGGAGAACAGGTCCATATGTAATATTATAAAATAATAGACTTCTGAGTTGAGAGCTGGATATAAATAAGTTGTTATAAATAACTGGTGTTATAGGAACAAGGATGGGTTTCAAATGACTTTTTTAGTCTTACTTGATTGTATATTGTACAAATCAATGACAAGGATAGATAAGGGGCTTATTTTTTTAAATGTTTGAATGTGGCCACATTTAATCTACATTTATTTTAAATCTCAAAATCAGTTCATAACCAGCAATCAGAATAAAACAAAGTTTCCTTGGTGTGGTGTGCTTTATATCACAGTAAATTTATTGCAGCTGTGGTTACAATCTGTTCTGATGATAAACATATTAAAACTCAAGAAAGACTTCCTGACTTTAAAATAAGGACTATTAAAAGGGACAAAGAAGGACACTACATAATGATCAAGGGATCGATCCAAGAAGAAGATATAACAATTGTAAATATTTATGCACCCAACATAGGAGCACCTCAATACATAAGGCAAATACTAACAACCATAAAAGGGGAGATCAACAGTAACACATTCATAGTAGGGGACTTTAACACCCCACTTTCACCCATGGACAGATCATCCAAAATGAAAATAAATAAGGAAACACAAGCTTTAAATGATACATTAAACAAGATGGACTTAATTGATATTTATAGGACACTCCATCCAAAAACAACAGAATACACATTTTTCTCAAGTGCTCATGGAACATTCTCCAGGATAGATCATATCTTGGGTCACAAATCAAGCCTTGGTAAATTTAAGAAAACTGAAATTGTATCAAGTATCTTTTCCGACCACAACGCCATGAGACTAGATATCAATTACAGGAAAAGATCTTTAAAAAATACAAACACATGGAGGCTAAACAATACACTACTTAATAATGAAGTGATCACTGAAGAAATCAAAGAGGAAATCAAAAAATACCTAGAAACAAATGACAATGGAGACACAACGACCCAAAACCTATGGGATGCAGCAAAAGCAGTTCTAAGGGGGAAGTTTATAGCAATACAAGCCCACCTTAAGAAGCAGGAAACATCTCGAATAAACAACCTAACCTTGCACCTCAAGCAATTAGAGAAAGAAGAACAAAAAAACCCCAAAGCTAGCAGAAGGAAAGAAATCATAAAAATCAGATCAGAAATAAATGAAAAAGAAATGAAGGAAACAATAGCAAAGATCAATAAAACTAAAAGCTGGTTCTTTGAGAAGATAAACAAAATAGATAAACCACTAGCCAGACTCATCAAGAAAAAAAGGGAGAAGACTCAAATCAATAGAATTAGAAATGAAAAAGGAGAAGTAACAACTGACACTGCAGAAATAAAAAAAATCATGAGAGATTACTACAAGCAACTCTATGCCAATAAAATGGACAATCTGGAAGAAATGGACAAATTCTTAGAAATGCACAACCTGCCAAGACTGAATCAGGAAGAAATAGAAAATATGAACAGACCAATCACAAGCACTGAAATTGAAACTGTGATTAAAAACCTTCCAACAAACAAAAGCCCAGGACCAGATGGCTTCACAGGTGAATTCTATCAAACGTTTAGAGAAGAGCTAACACCTATCCTTCTCAAACTCTTCCAAAATATAGCAGAGGGAGGAACACTCCCAAATTCCTTCTACGAAGCCACCATCACCTTGATACCAAAACCAGACAAGGATGTCACAAAGAAAGAAAACTACAGGCCAATATCACTGATGAACATAGATGCAAAAATCCTCAACAAAATACTAGCAAACAGAATCCAACAGCACATTAAAAGGATCATACACCATGATCAAGTGGGGTTTATTCCAGGAATGCAAGGATTCTTCAATATACGCAAATCTATCAATGTGATAAACCATATTAACAAATTGAAGGAGAAAAACCATATGATCATCTCAATAGATGCAGAGAAAGCTTTCGACAAAATTCAACACCCATTTATGATAAAAACCCTCCAGAAAGTAGGCATAGAGGGAACTTTCCTAAACATAATAAAAGCCATATATGACAAGCCCACAGCAAACATCATCCTCAATGGTGAAAAACTGAAAGCATTTCCACTAAGATCAGGAACAAGACAAGGTTGCCCACTCTCACCACTCTTATTCAACATAGTTTTGGAAGTTTTAGCCACAGCAATCAGAGAAGAAAAGGAAATAAAAGGAATCCAAATCGGAAAAGAAGAAGTAAAGCTGTCACTGTTTGCAGATGACATGATACTATACATAGAGAATCCTAAAGATGCTACCAGAAAACTACTAGAGCTAATCAATGAATTTGGTAAAGTAGCAGGATACAAAATTAATGCACAGAAATCTCTGGCATTCCTATATACTAATGATGAAAAATCTGAAAGTGAAATCAAGAAAACACTCCCATTTACCATCGCAACAAAAAGAATAAAATATCTAGGAATAAACCTACCTAAGGATACGAAAGACCTGTATGCAGAAAATTATAAGACACTGATGAAAGAAATTAACGATGATACAAATAGATGGAGAGATATACCATGTTCTTGGATGGGAAGAATCAACATTGTGAAAATGACTCTACTACCCAAAGCAATCTACAGATTCAATGCAATCCCTATCAAACTACCACTGGCATTTTTCACAGAACTAGAACAAAAAATTTCGCAATTTGTAGGGAAACACAAAAGACCCCGAATAGCCAAAGCAATCTTGAGAACGAAAAAAGGAGCTGGAGGAATAAGGCTCCCTGACTTCAGACTATATTACAAAGCAACAGTAATCAAGACAGTATGGTACTGGCACAAAAACAGAAAGATAGATCAGTGGAACAGGATAGAAAGCCCAGAGATAAACCCACGCACATATGGACACCTTATCTTTGATAAAGGAGGCAGGAATGTACAGTGGAGAAAGGACAGCCTCTTCAATAAATGGTGCTGGGAAAACTGGACAGGTACATATAAAAGTATGAGATTAGATCACTCCCTAACACCATACACAAAAATAAGCTCAAAATGGATTAAAGACCTAAATGTAAGGCCAGAAACTATCAAACTCTTAGAAGAAAACATAGGAAGAACACTCTATGACATAAATCACAGCAAGATCCTTTCTGACCCACCTCCTAGAGTAATGGAAATAAAAACAAAAATAAACAAATGGGACCTAATGAAACTTCAAAGCTTTTGCACAGCAAAGGAAACCATAACCAAGACCAAAAGACAACCCTCAGAATGGGAGAAAACATTTGCAAATGAAGCAACTGACAAAGGATTAATCTCCAAAATTTACAAGCAGCTCATGCAGCTCAATAACAAAAAAACAAACAACCCCATCCAAAAATGGGCAGAAGACCTAAATAGACATTTCTCCAAAGAAGATATACAGAATGCCAACAAACACATGAAAGAATGCTCAACATCATTAATCATTAGAGAAATGCAAATCAAAACTACAATGAGATATCATCTCACACCAGTCAGAATGGCCATCATCAAAAAATCTAGAAACAATAAATGCTGGAGAGGGTGTGGAGAAAAGGGGACACTCTTGCACTGCTGGTGGGAATGTGAATTGGTTCAGCCACTGTGGAGAACAGTATGGAGGTTCCTTAAAAAACTACAAATAGAATTACCATATGACCCAGCAATCCCACTACTTGGCATATACCCTGA